>NC_046983.1:9493600-9743600 GCF_009769545.1 Cyclopterus lumpus | reverse complement strand
GATATTCTTAAACTTGTATCATTGTGAAACACCTTAACAAAGTTGGACCTAATTTGTTATAGAAAATACTGCAAAGAGGTTGTACTTGTAAAGTAGACATTGAAATTAGAATTTAATTTGTTCAAGAGCTTGAGAAGGATTCACCAATCAATAGTCTTTCTTTATTCAATGTCGTCTTTGTGGTCTCGAGTTTTGTAGACCTTAAAACACTACGCACATTCAAATCTGCCTTTAAGGTCACTCACGAGTCCCACTGAGAATACCAACATGTTTTTAACCTCGTTGGTGCTCTTGAGCTTTTTGTCTCCCTCCATCTCTTTGGAGAGAATGGGGAAGCTGGCAGAGCAAAACAAAATGTCCTTGTGTTGTCTTCAAGGCGTTAGTGCTCGTGCTGGCTTTCCCTTTTCTTTGTGCTCATCTCATGGAAAAGTTTGCTCAAGGACAACTTTTTCTTTTCCAGTCCTGCTCTCTGCCTCTTGTGTGTCTTTGCAGGCGTTTCTTAACATGCTGGGTGTTAAAAAAAATAATTCAGCAGTGGGCTCAACGGGATCTTCTGGCAGTGTGGAATTACATTCTAGACATGGTTCCTAGTGACTTTGAATTAACCTCATGCTGGGATGGCGATTTCCTCAAGCCATATTTCTCTCTACTCTCATGTTACCCAGCATTAAAGAAAGTGATAGAACTTGTATTATTATGATTATTTAAAAAGGATCGGTTTATTGAATTATTCCATAGTCGTTGACATTGAGGGATAGTTGGATATTTGTCTTGCTATGAACTACAAAGCAAGAGTGTGCTTTCTTTCTCTTTCAAATGAAGTTCATAAGCAATACAACACACTGTTGCTAATGTTGGCTAAATGGCAAACTGAGAAAGATGGATGTTGCAGTGTTACTGACAGTAATGACTCCATTTTCTGACTAAATGACAATGTGATTTTAGCATTTCACAGATAAACATTTCAAAAGGTTGTATCACAAATGTTTAATAAAGAAGTAAACACTTCACTGGGAACATGGCTGTTGCTTATGGCCCCAGTGTCTAATACATAGTCTGGTATCCTATTAATAGTTGCGCCTTCCTACATGTTTAAATTCCAAACTCGGATTATGACTGAGCGATTGCCTCTAAACGGCTCTCAACGTGTTGACGTCTGTCTCGCTAACAGCACCAACAACAGCAGCCGAGCTGATGGAGCTGACGGGTGTCGCCGTCGGCTGGGACGGCGTTATTAGCTGGCCAGTGGGGCCCACATGCACTAAGAGCACAGCTGCTGGTCTACGTGCACAAAACCCAAAAAAGCCCGGATGAGAAGGCACACACACACACACACACACACACACACACACACACACACACACACACACACACACACACACACAGCGGGAGAGCAACTTCATTCTCTGCTCAGGACGGCATTAGTCCACTATATTTTTCCATAGCAAATAGTTGGGTGCTGCTATATTAATGCTTTGAATTCCACATTCAGCACTTTTATTGCATCACATGTCCATGTGCAGTTCACTGACTTGCATCAGTTTGCATGTTGGGCAGCTATAGCAACAAACTCCCTCAGCAAAATCTGACACATTCAGAATCGCTCCTGTATCAGCCGTCCTGACCAGTACAATATTTCCCTTATCTTAATAGGCTTGTCTGCACACCTTTTTTTAGCCACTACCTTATCTGAGTCTGTGCCAGGTGACCTTTACTCACCTCAATATGAGCAGGGAATTTCCATGATCAGATTTCCATGCAGTTCTCTTATGAGCTCTTTTACTAGTTGCAGCTTAAGCACCGCCGGCTGATTTCAATTCAACTTAAATAAATGCCATGCCCTTAACCAAAAGAGTTTGTACAACACATTTGAGGTTATCATCACTTCTCAAATACAGGTGCATAGATAAATTCATTCACTCATGAATAATACAATAAATAGACTGGTGTCCTTGGAGATATATCACCCGTCCTGTTTTCATGATCATTGCAGCCACAGGATCTACTGGGCTGCCAGGGCGCAGATTGATGATGATGTCTAATAGTGGTTATAGAATGTAAATGGTGAAGACGCTGTGGCTGATCAAAATGTTAAATCCCTTCTTTGAGTATTCATGTGATTTTTAAAGCCCTGTTGATGGTTGGCAGTGTCAATTTCTGTTGGTTGATGTGTGGCTGCCAGTGTGCGAGCATGTGACTGCTTTTCTGCTAGCTTATTCAAGCTTTTGAATCCATATTCACCCGTGTGATAACATCTTTTCCAAGTTTTTGTGTATTCCATTTAACATTTACTTGTGTACTCAAGTAATTTCTTTTTTCTGTCTGACTGATATTTTGCATTTGTATAACCTGTATTTGCAGACAGTTGGTAGTTTAAAAAAAGGCTCTGCTCTGCAATTCGGTGAGATTCTTGTAATAGTTCCACTTTACTGATGGAGTGCCTCCACAGGAGTGCCCGAGATACCTGCGGATACACAGCAAACTCTTGCGTTAGCAAAAGAAAACAAATACTCAATCAGCTGTTGATGTGGTGGCAACCTATTTAATCAACCTTGGCTATCGTTTGAATTAAGCGATGACTGCATTGACTGCTGAGAGCGGCCTTGTTTGTGTCGTTGCAGCCTACAGGCGTCTCGGAAATTCCCAAACCGTGGCACTAATTGAGTCTTATTTCACTGCTTTCAAATTCACCATACTGAGGAATTATTCGCCCGATTGCAAATCGAATCTGGCTGAACTGGACTTCAGAAGTGATGTCCGTTATCTAAGCTTTCTGGATGTGTGATGTCCATTACACCTGTCGACCTGAAATTGACCCTCATTAGATTTTGTTTTGCTCCCCTTTCATGCAAAGATTGGCACATTTGTCACTTCTGTCATTTTGATTGTATCTCTGCATTAAGCAGGGTGGAAGAAGACGACTATCCCAAATTGCATTTTTGCAAAGGCCCATATTGTGTGTGTGTGTGTTTGAGAAATGCTCTCTCCTAGGATTTTATTGAAAGGGTCTAAAGCAATGCCTTATTCCAAACTACAGTACACTCGGTAATAAGATCATGGCATATGAAAATGCCAGTATCGCATATTGGAGAATCTTTGAGCAAAAATAATGCAAATGTGTAACGAGTACCACAGAGTAATGCTCCTAAATGATGACATTCCACAGGACACAGTTTCATAGGAATAAACTGGCTACTTCCCACTTTTTAAAGATATGTTATGAAGTATGACCTCTGTTTTCTCTCACCCTCTGTGGCTTAACCAAGGCCACCCATTCATAAAAAACGTGTCGCTAAATTAATTTGGGGCCCCTATTTTTCAATCAGTGACACAGGGGAGGGAATATAAAGGGAACAAGATGGCTGAGTAGATGGGGTGATTGATGACGGGGAGTTGAGGTGTATATGAATTTGAGTGGGGAGAGAAGGATTACCGAGTAAGTGCATCTTGGTGTGTGTGTGTGTGTGTGTCTGGGTGTGCGTGCGTGTGTATGATAGCCCTTGTTAGGTAAACAATGTCATTAGCAAGCGCCTCCTGGAGTGTAACCACAGGGAAGACTTGCATCCAGGAAATAGGTATTTCAGTTTGTCCCGGCTGACCCAGAAATAGCATGTAGCTACAACACCCAGCTATTGACTCAGAGATCTGCCCTCATCAACAGCAACTGTTATACTGCACAGGTGTATACATGTATATGTTTGGTGTGTGTCTATTGGCTTTGCCAGCAGGGTTCTAAAACTAGACACCATGCATGCCCATGCAAGTCATGCCTGCAATTTCCAATGTGATCCTCTTGGAACTATCTTCTAATAAGCCAACGAGTGGAAAGGGGGAAGAATAAAAAAACCTGCGGGTGCTCTGCCTTTTTTTTTTTCAGCAGCCCCGAAATAAATTTTCCTCAGACATTAAGTGTTACTGAAAAAATAATGATATTTACTCTCAATCTTCTTTTCTCCAACTCTGCATTGTTCCATAAATCTGTCAGTTCACTCTGTTGCTTCTTTCTCCTTTACCAGAAACGTCGTCCTCTGTCATGGTGTACATGGACACAACGACCATGACGAGGACCACCACTCGACCAACCACTGTTACCCTGACAACCACAGCAGCCAGGACAACCACTACCAAGATGCCTGCCACAATGACATCAATGGCCCAGTGGCCACGGACCACCTCCACAGCGGTGGCCCCTGTCCATACGCTGGTGAAGGGTTTGCTCCCAGAAGACAACAGGGCGCCGCCTCCCTCCAAGCTTCCCAACATTAGGGTAGAGTACTGCAATCCCCTGGTGATCATGGACATCTCATGGCCCAAGACCAAGCAGGGTGTGGTGACCAAGATGCCCTGTCCACCAGGGACCACAGGTAATGTGGATTTTTGTAATGTCAAATTGGAAAAGGGAGTCTTTATAGTTTTCTTTTTGTAGTTTGGTCACAGGCTCTCTGGAAGATCAAATGAGGGCCTTCCATTCATTCACTATTTCTGTGGGTCCAAATTGTGATTGCAACAGGCTACAAAAAGGTTGCCCTGAAATTTGAGGATATTTTTACATATATCTGTATGTATGTATATATATATTTATATTTATATATATATATGTATATGTGTGTGTATGTTTATGTATATATATGCATGTTGTTTCTTTTTTTTTTTCCTCTGTAAGGATGTCAATACTCTCATTTAGAGACAGTCTACAGTCAGGCTCTTCTCCTTGATGTTGGTTGCTGGTGTGTGTTTTGTTTATGTTTACACTTCCCCTGCAGCTCTCGTCGTCTTGCTTCCTGTCCTCTCACCTCACTCTTCTTTCCTGACTCACTGATACAAGGCTAAAGATAGTTTATAATTGCATCAGTATGGAAACTAGTAACGAGTACACCACACCCCCATATGTATATCCTATTGCTCAGAATACAATTAGTGTAATTAATGAATGGCTCAACACTTTGAAAGGGCCGTTAGACTTTGTTTATCAAGCATTTGTTTCCCTATATGTTGTTGCAGCTCTGTCTTTATATCAATACTAAGAGAAGGAAGTCAAGTCTACATTAAGATAACAATCATTGTTTACGGCTTTAGATATAAAAGCTTTACCTCAGAAAGTATGAATATATATGTAAGTGCTGATCAAGCAGCAGTTTATATTTCAATGTGACATGGCCACTGAATGCATATACTTTTTAAAGTAAAGGCTTTGATGTTATATGGTTAAAGAATTAAAGTTTAACTGAAGGTAGCCTAGAAACCTTGCTGTTGTGGGTTTCTGCTGTCTGTATTGTTGCATTAATAAAGCAACTCGGTGGTGGTAATACGTCTTTTTGAAAGGAAGGAGTCTGTCTGTCTGTCCTTCGATTTTTTTCCAATCGACATCACACTTGGCGGGTGTATTGCCTAGGATTCAAGGAAGTGTCGAGTCAAGTGTGACCTCTCGATATGAAGGGAACACAGTGTGTAGTGTGTTGTAGGGGTAGAGCAGGTCGCTGCTTCTGGGACGCCTCTGAAACGCACTGCTGCATGTCTGGTGGAATCACATCGTCGAGAGTGGTCGCGATAGGCGTCGCCAGCCACAGTCGGAACGCCGCCCCTCTGGCTGGTGGGAGACACTGCTGAGCATTCTGGGTACAGCTCACTTTTCTTTGATGTTCATGTGAGCTTTTGCGCCTATGTCATGGTATGTCTATTGCTCAGGAACCAAGGAAGCGAAGAGGCGAGTGCGAAGCAATCTGCCCTTTCTGAACAGGCAATGCACTAGCTAGTTAATCCAAAAATAAGAGGTTATTCAAATCAGATATGTTGAATTGCAAATTATGCCTTTTGTTATGGAATTTTCTGAAACTCCCATCTGATTATTTTTTATTTTTTATTTTTTTATAGATCGAGGTGTGACATCATAGCCTCAAATCTGGCTCGAACTCCCAAAAAATCTATCCATTTCATCAGTCAGCACACAGACCCAGACACACATACACACACACACACACACACACACACACACACACAGACTCAGACACACACAAGCTTCATTAATGGGCAACACCAGCACCCACCGAGACCTCACTAACAGCCGTCATATGGCAAGATAAGAGGAACACACACCCCACCTCCTCTCGGCACATTCTTCAAAGCATTGCTCTTCAGACGACACTGCCAAGCAGAACACAACTCTGTGAGCTTCCTCTGCCAGTCTTTGAAAGTTCCTCGAGCTCCCCTTCCATCTACCTCACTTTGCTCGCTGTCATTCTGTTTCCCTCTACACCCGCTTTTTCTCCTGCCTTTCAATATAGGAGGAAATGCAGAGTCCCTTATCTTATAAAACCATCAAACATAAGGCTGTCCAAGGTGGACTGGGGAAGGAAATTATATGTCAATCAAAATGTATATCCGCTAATGCCGGTCGTCACACCCGCCAACACACCGTCTCTCTAAGCACGGGCAAGGGCAATTAAATGTCATCTCTGAAAATATAGAAGCAAGGTAGTTGAGGTACGTGGAAGAGCAAGTCAAATACAGACTTTTTTTTTCTTTTTTAATACATTACATCCATTGGATTGATGGCACAGAAACTGTTGGTTTGTACTTTATATATCTGGATTAAGTGTATTTCATTTATTAATTAGTATAAGATTGAACGTAGGAATAGAGAGAGTCTGAATGGATGATCAATATCTGGAGGTGTTATGGTTCTTTAGCCCAGATGGAACATTGTAAGACTGACACTCCTAAACTGTCAGCAGAGACAGTTTTCTCAGACCAACTTAATTAACCTTTCGTGATGAATTCAGATACGGCAGACTTAATTGCCACCTCATTTGGTGTATTTTTCTCATGCAGGAGTTGAACTGCCACATGCAGACACTGTCTGACTTTCAATAATTTAAATACATACACTGTCTGGGCATGTTTGGCTGGCCTCAAGTGAAGCAACTTAATTTCACAATAAATAAGTCACAATAAGATAAAACCATCCAATTACATTTCGCTACACCCATTAATTTAATCACTTAAGTATTGTGTGTCTTTGGTACATCACAAATAAGAAAAGTGCTTGACATGCAGAAGAATTGGGCATGAGATGACGAGACTGAATGTATAGTCTCGTCCATCACTCTTTCATTAGAAAACTGGGTAGGAAAAATGTGTAACATGTGTCTATGTACGTGAGTCAAGATTACACAAAGCATGTGTCACTGTAGCTGCTCTTTCGTTACTGACATTGTTGTGTCCCTTGAGCTAATCAATTTGATGTCATTGTTCTCACCGAGCCACTGTCTTTCTTCTCTCTCTAGGGGTGGCCTCATACATGTGCGTGGGTCCAGAGGGGTACTGGGACTCCCAGGGACCAAATATCAGCAACTGTACTTCCCCTTGGGTCAACCTCATCAGCCAGAAGGTATCAATCAGGCTGATTTGAATAAGCAGAACATTTGCTTCTTAAAGTAATATGAAAAGTTGGTTTATTTGGAAAGTGCATTTTGTATTTATTTTAGAACACAACTATAGAACAAGTCAAATGAATGGCTTGAAGGATGGCACGTTACTGCAATGTGTAGAGAGTTTTCTTTTTAAAGAACTGTGCCTCTTCCACTTAACATTGACCAAAAGCTCACAATGCAAACCTAGAGTGTATATTGCCTTCACTAAGAGAGCTTTAGTGTATGTGTTATCTCTTTTGTTCTTTGTCTCTTCTTAACTAGTCAATTAATGTTACGGATTACACGGAGGGCTTACTTAATAGTAGGGTAATGCTTGTGTTTCGGTGGTTGGACGGAGGGGAAGTGAAATCCAGTAGTACAGCTCCATCGTTGAGTGGACTGCTTTGGGTAACAGCTGATCCAGACCACTTTCTGTCCTACAACACGCAGCAATTTGCATTCCATATTTCTCAAGCACAAACGATTTGTATCTCCTCCCCTTACGGTTAAGTTATTATTCAAAGCCTCACATAAAGCTTCCAATGTTTAAATCTGCAATAGAATCAAATCAAAAGAGGAGGAGGAGGAAGAGGAGGAGGAAGAGGAGGAAGAGGAAGAGGAGGAGGAGGAGGAGGAAGAGGAAGAGGAGGAGAATCAGGGTTCCAGGTTATGAATTGCAGGCAATGTTCTCCCTTAAACTCATAGGGCCCTGAGGCGTGCATGTTATAACACTTATGATCTACTCAACAGCACAAAGCTCGGCCCATTAAACAAACGGCAGTTTGCAGATTTGGATGGATGGATGCTGGGGAACAAAATAGAAGGGAGGGAAATTATCAGGTGCATTTCTGTACAGCGCAGCACCGTTTGAGTGCCGCAATAAAGCTCCACTACAGACTGCTGTTTGGAGAAATTAACTAGAGCAATGTCTTCCTGAGCTTGCTATATAAGGGCTCTTGCTTATATTGTTACATGCATTGACCAGGAACAGTGTTTCAAATGTAGCATATACATCTTTCATAAGCAAGTCACACTACAGCAGTATGAAGACAGGACAGCTTTAATGAAGATCAACATGTCAGAGATCTGGAATGCCCATCTGGCACTTCGTTATTTTATATCTGGAGCCATTGTTTTGAATGTGGCACTGCTCTCATTACCAGATGGTTTGGGAGACACAATGAGAAAGGAAACTGTAGAGACTAAAAAGAGAATGAAATGACATCAGATAGAGAGAGAGAGAGAGAGAGAGAGAGAGAGAGAGAGAGAGAGAGAGAGAGAGAGAGAGAGAGAGAGAGAGAGAGAGAGAGAGAGAGAGAGAGAGAGAGAGAGAGAGAGAGAGAGAGAGAGAGAGAGAGAGAGAGAGAGAGAGAGAGAGAGAGAGAGAGAGAGAGAGAGAGAGAGAGAGAGAGAGAGAGAGAGAGAGAGAGAGAGAGAGAACGCAGATATCTACCCTGCATCCGCAGGTCCTCTCATTAAGAGACAAGAGCAGGGAGGGAAATGAGGAAAACATCTTGCAAAGACAAGATCCCCTGTATACACCTCTCTGTGAAGACCACTTTAAGCAGCATAATTGGCTTGACTAATAAACTCACAGGCGATGACAGCAGGTGATGCCAGAGTAAATCAGAATTGGCCTGTTATAGTTGGTGTAACTGCATTTTTTAGGCTCAATTTACCACACCTAGACTATTAGAGAATGCTGAAGGTACCGGACCTTTGAAAGACAACATCAGACCAAAAAGGTGTTCTGCATTTACTTATGTTATAAGTAAAACGGTGTTCGGTACAGTGAGTCGATCAGTCTGATTTGGTGACTTTCAAATAACTTCTACGTCTACTTTTAACTCATCAAAGTCTTTTATTTACCATTATGCATTTCATATTAATTGAAAAGAAAACATGCCATTGCACTGAAAATAATTAGTTGTTATGTGTTAAGACCCATTTATTTACTGTCTGGCAAGTAGATACACATAAATTAAAAGTGAGAAATGGTTGACATCAAGGGGCACCGCTGCACATTATTAGGAAGCGAGCACTGGGTTGATACTGTATGTACACACTCATTTAAAAACCAGGATATATAACTGTGCGAAGTATAAAGTTTGTAAGCAAACCTTTTAAGGTTTGTGGTGAGCCTCATTAGCCAATAAACAGATGCCTCCAAAGCTCACAAGTTAGATATTGTGTAGTTTATCCGATGAGAAAAGCAGCATCGGGGCTCTCCCTTCTATCGAAAGCTAAACTACATGATACATTTGACTAATGGATGTGTTTTTCAAACTAAAAGTTATCTCCGGTCACGTTGGATGGTGTTGCTGGAGTGTAAACTTCCCCAAATCCAGAAGTAGCAGGACAAGCTGCATATTTGGAAAAATACTAACCGGAACAAATTTAGATTGGAGGCCAACATGCTAATAATTGCTGTTTTATTTTTAGAGGATGAAGACACTCTATAATCAATTCATTACACTTTTACTCTTGTGTATTTGGTTGTGGGAAATCACTAAATCATTAAAAGCTTGACAGACTTGCCGTGCTACGTCAGCTATCAATGGACAGTTTTGTTCTGAGGAATGTCCTTATATATATATATATATATATATATATATATATATATATATATATATATATATATATATATATATATATATATATATATATATATATATGCAGGTTAATAATTTTGGGAGAGTCAGTGAAACAGTAACATGAGAGAAAAGAGGATGGTAATGTTGGTAGAGTCTCTGGGTGACAGATATATAAATGTGAGAGAAAAAAAAGCAGAAAAGTTGAAGCAAACCTTGTTTTAAATCTTACAACAGCAAAAAGCAAAAGCTCACAAATTATCAATGATATCGTTCCATTTTCAACAAATCCAGAGATGCAAAAATCCCGTATGCTTTTGAACAAGAGAATCATTTCTGGGAAGGATCTGGGGAAATCGCCTTAATAGTTTATTTCAAAATTGCTTCTGGATACAATATTGGCCCCAGTATGTACACTCAGCTGAGGACCGTCTTGCCACATTAATTGTGTGCACTATAGCAGCCGTTGGGGAAAATGTACTGGCTAAACGGCATTCATTTTAAGGGGTCACACATTTGTGCAATTTGTCATATTTTCCTATGTTTTCCACTGTATAGGTTGTAACAATGATACAGTAAACAAAAGAGTAAGGATATGAGGCTTGTTTGGTCAACTGTAGAAGAATAAATGTTATCCGTTTGTTCTTTTTCACAGCTAAAAGCTGGAGAGACGGCTGCAGTCATTGCCAGGGAGTTGGCGGAGCAAACTAAGCGTAACCTTCAGGCAGGAGACATCACCTTCACAGTGAAGGCCATGGTTCAGCTGGTGGATCTCCTCGATGTGCAGCTGAGGAACCTCACGCCAGGTGGCAAAGACAGTGCAGCACGAAGCCTGAACAAGGTAGTGAAAGAAGAAATGTGAAAGCTGCCCTTTGTTTATCTTAACTTCTCCTTTGCTATCAGGCTGGTTAAATATGGCTTGCCGGAATGGGGATCCATTGCCCTGATGTAACTCAAAAATGTCAATCTTTAAGTCAGCATTTTAATTCTGACTACAAGACCTCTTTAAATTTGGAGGCCTACCTCCCACAGAACGTCACTCCAGTCTAACCTGAACAGTAATGGTGTCGGATAACATTACATTACATTACATTACATGTCATTTAGCTGACGCTTTTATCCAAAGCGACTTACAATAAGTGCATTAAACCATGAAGGATAAAATGACTTCCGTTTTCCTGTGGTCCTTCAAGTTCAGTGGAAAGCTCCGACATATCTCTTACATGAGTATCATGTATTATGCTATTTATTTAACTTTGATGTAGTTTCAAAGATGTTATTCATATGCCATGCTCGTCAAAAGCACTAACCACGCACCACTTGGTTTTTATTAATGAGACAGGGTGAGGTTTCATTAGGCTGGATCTAAACTGTGGGAGTGCAGGCGTTTGTATTTTTTGCTGAACTTGAATCTAATACATTTACTCCCCAATTCACAGCAGAGCACAGTTAGGGCCACTCAGGTGAAGCGATCTAAAATAATACTTTCTGTCTGCTGATCAGCCAACAGAAAAGCAAACATTAGTGAAATTCTAAATGTCAGTCGTTAATTTGCTGGAGCGGCTTCACTTGTAGAGAAACATGAACACCTGTTCGCAGATAGTTTTTTCTGGAGGTTTTTGGTTTCATTGCTGCAGCAGACACAGATGTTCCCATTGAGATTTTAGTGCCAGTTTTCTCCAATGGAGAGGGGGAGGCAGTAAAGATAGCCAAAAGGCCTCAGAAGGGATTGTGATGAGCGAATCCACATTGAGGGGCAACTAGAGTTTATAATACCTCTCGAAAAAAGGGTTCCTCATAAAACACACCATTCAAGATAGAGGCTGCTGCTCTGGTTGCGTTTGCTTCTGAAGTCTTTAGCTTCTCTTGTAAAGACGCGTAAAGGGCACAAACAAAAGGTCATGAGATTACTTGTGATTTAAATTTTTATGCCCAGCATATATGCGCCGTCCTTTCATTTTGGTGCATCTATGGAGAGAAATCTGTCAATATCTTTCTCTTGATTTCAAAGTCCTTTGCTAGTGAGAGCTCGCAGAACTCTCGCTCGCTGCTCTGGCAGTGGCTGATGTTTACCTCCCTGAGTTCTATCATTTTGACACAATCTGCAAAGAGCTAAGCGAATTAAAGATTTTCCTTTTTGATAGCGAAGCAAAATGCTTTCTGCCAGCAGACAATGAAAGGATTGAGTTGGCAAACGGTGAGATCAGTTTCCTTTTCATGATCAAAGGGTTGCTGGCGAACGGTACGGACAGAAGCGTTTCCAGAAGAGTGGGCTGTGATGTAGAGCAAGAGGCTCCTTTATGGGGAGATGGTACTCTTTGGAGCTAATCTGCATGGGATTTAGCATGGTACTGTTAAACCACATAGTAGCAATGTTGGCTACCTTGCTTGTATCAGAACTCAATTAAAATCATCCACTCTCCATGGAGTGCTGACAGCCTTTCTTTGAGCCTGAGCTTCCTGTCATTTTTCAGGTTTGCTTAATTGTTGTCAGCACTAACTCCCCTTCAACGGTGGCAGACGTTCAAAAGATAAATAGCTCTCCTGAGTTCTCATAGAACTTCTTAAGTGAAAAATAAATGAAACAAAACACCTTGAAATCAGATTGACCAGTGTCAGAGGTATGCTCCCAAATGTATAGTATGTCTCATTTCAGTGCTTTTCTATGGTAGTGTATCATTCATGTACTTTATATACTACTTTGCACACAATTCTTTTCAAAAACAGAGGAAATGTGTTCAAGTGGGATTGTTTGAATTGATGACCTTTTGCTAACTATTTGCATTTCCTTTGGGTTGCAGCTGCAGAAAAGAGAGCGCTCTTGCCGGTTTTATGTTCAGGTATTTTATCCCCCAACCCACTTTCCATTCCATCATTGTGGAAGCTGTACTGTCATTTACATTTGTACCTTGTCATTGAAGTTTGACCTTTTTAAGTGAAAATAACTATATATGTATGTTTACATGTTATTAAATTAAAAGGTCAAATTTCACTGAACTATTTTTAAGTGAACATCAGTAAACCCACATTTAATATGTCATCATTGTACCTTCCTTGCATACAGTATGTCAATATGTTCTCCCACCTCCCCTTATATGTTTGGCTTCAGCATGAGGTTGATAATTTAATTATTTAAAATGCCATTTATCCTTTGTGGGTTTCTTCAGGGTCTCAATCATAAAAAATAAAAAAACACACCCTGAAATCATCAAATTGTCTTTCCCGTGAAATAACCCACATAAGAGGATAGCATCAGTCAAAAATTAGGCTCGCTGAGATGTAATGCACTCTCAGAAAATGCTTAAGAGCCAAAAGAAGTGACCTCATTATACCAGCAACTCAACTTCTAACTACAAAGTCAGCCACCATCATGGCATGTTATGATTCTCCCTGATGCATAATACATGTGTGTCCTAATTTAAGGGGGTGTCTATTGCTTCCCTCAGCTATTTCTCGGGCTACTGAGTTATTTTGTTATCATTGGGGTGACATACTAGCTGTCATCAGTATCATTTCTACCTTGACAAGAGAACTATGGGATACGTTGACATTCCTGTCTGCCATACAGATGGCTCCAATAAACCTGCACATTAAAGGCATATGTTGTTTTGTATGTATGTTCTGCAGTGCTCATGTTCAGCAACATTTATTTTCCTTGATTCCTCTGAGGCATGTCAGAAGGCCCTTTGTTATGTATAGTCATGTGATTGTGCAAATGACACACAACTGGAATGCTTTCATATGGCTGAGCGTGCTCATATGTGCAGATGGGTTTGTGAGTGTGAGACGCTCATAGGATAAGGCTGGTGGTATCCTATTTCTGTACACTCTTTTGGCAACAAATGCCAATTGTCTGTGTAGTTAAATTCTGAAATATGATATTCTTCCCTGACATAGACTCCCAAAGGCAACCTAATTATCAGGGCTTTGTCCATGTTAGCATGCTAACATATGCTAATTGACACGGAATCAACTGCACATATATTAGCGCTAGATTTTATTACCACTCATTCAGAGGTGAGCCATTTCACTAAAACATGAAAATGTCAGCCTCATAGTTATTGGGTTCCAGTCCATGAATATCTGCTAAGTTCATGTCAATCCAATTATCTTTAAGATGTTTCAGTCTGGAATAAAGTGTTGGACTGGCCGAGCAGTATTGCCATACATACAGCAAAGAAAATGACCAACAGATCCAAATTGATTTGCACACATGCACGTGCTTTTACGGCCGCATCTGGGTTCATTTCATGTGTCCATAGTGTGTGTGTGTGTGTATATATATATATATATATATATATATATATATATATATATATATATATATATATATATATATATATATATTGTACATTACCATACATAACTGTACACACTGCTCGGCTGTGCACCTCCCCCTCTCATCCGTTCCCTCGCTGGGTTGACAAACAGTGTGGAGCTTTCACTTGACGAACCGGAATAATGGAGCACCATTTGTGGTCTTAGGTAAACACAGGCATTGACTGCACACGCCTTTGAGGGACTTTCATTGATTAGGTAAATTGGGCAATGTTTTCTCCAACAGGGCCCTGGTGGTTGACATAGATGGGATTAGCAGAGGAATACAAGGTAAATGAGAGGCGCACCTGCCTTTGCTGTCCCTCTGCTCAGAGACGGTGCTGAAAACAGACTTTGACAGTATTGGGAAAATGCAGATTGTGTCAGTGCAGGTGCGGTTGTGGTGAAGGGGGACAAAGCGCAAAATAAAGTGCTGGGCTTGAGGTTGATGTCGAATTGAGATGAGGAGGGATTCTCGGCTTGATTGAGGGCTTTTATCTTGTTTAAGTGGTAAACAAGATGACAAAACAAGAGGACACTGGAATTCACTTGGTACGGCGGTCTTCATCTTGTTCAGATCATCTGGGAGTTTCAATAGAAACAGCTTAATTTGCTGATTCAATTACATATTCACAAAGAGTTCAACCTGCACCAATCTCCCTGCCTCTGTTGATCTTGTGCAGATGAAACAATCATGAATTATGACGACTCCTGAATCTCTCTTGATATTGATTCACCCAAAAGGATTTGGCCTTGATAAAGCTACAAAGCGTACTGTATAGTGATCACCTCCCTATGTTCCGTCGTTCCCCTGGAGGAATGTTTCTCTGTTGTGCCTTTTTGATTTTGAATAAACATGATGAAAATAGCGGCCAGCCTCCTGTGCCTTTCGGTTATAGTAATCGCAGCTTGTTCATAAGCGGTGACATTATGGTCCAATTACCGTGATTAGTTCCATCCATGTTGTAGCTAAAGTCAAACACACAAGCTTTGAATTTATTTTGTTTTAAAGCAGAAGTTTAAATGATGCATCCATAAGCCATTTAGACACATAATATCACAAATGAATATCTTGTGGGAGCCAAGTGATTGTGAATTTTCAGGATAAAGGGAGGATATTGAGTTTCCGGGCCCTCATTATAATGACACCTCTGCATGCAAAGATGACTAGGGGGAGTGTCACAGCGCAGGATGACCTTAGAGCAGGCGAAACGAGGGGAGGCTCCTTGTTCGAGAATGTAACAAGATGATAACATTTCCCTGGTAGTCAATTTGTTAAAAGATGAAGATAACCACATCCTCATAACTGAGACCTCTTCATCTGTCCTGCAGTGCACCGTTCTGCCTGAACAGTCTGTATGAAGCGTTTCTGCTTAAGTGGATCGAGAAGGATTTCTCCAGCACTCAGGATTTCATGTTTATTTGTTACAACCAACGTATGTATAATTTAGCATAAGAAAATCCTTAGGTTTTCATGTTGTTCTTTTTTTCTATTAATACGCATACAGTACAAATATATATTTACCGTAAATCCTCCAATCCCACATAATAACTGAATGTCTGGGTAAAATTTTGAGCAGGGGAAGAATTACCTGCACTCATTACTTCTCATTGCAAATTAATTAGAATTTGAATGCTCATCTTCACAACAAGTCATACTCACCAATATGCTGTGACGCACTTCTCCTGTTCAACAAAACAACTGTTCTCATTCAGTAGTTAATTCCATACCTTCTTTTTCTTAGCGATGTTATGTTACTTCAATAAAAGAACACCGTTTGCACGTTTCAAATTAGAACTGCAATCACACACCATGTTGCATACCAATGTGAGCTTTAATCCAAATTCATCTCAATTAAAAGACGTCATGAAGTCTTTTTCAAGGTAAAACGATGTTCTAGCAGACGAGTGCTGAGTTGTAGACATCGTGACGTCACCCATTGGTTTGTGAAGTACGGTTCTGAAGGCTCGAGTTCTGCATATAATCCGTCCACAGTTTGTTTTTTGTTCGTTGGCGTGACACGAGAGGGTGATGCTTAGTCCAGGACATTTTCAGGAGACGGAAATGTTAGAACTAAATCAAAACACTGAAACACATAGCAACTCAGTAGCAACCTGTCAATCACAAGGTAAACACACCCTAACGCATACCCTGCTTTATTGCCTATTTTACTCTCAATGGGACCATCATTTACTAAATGAATATCATGCTGTGTTGAAGATGACTTGAAACTTGCGATTGAGACCTAACACTCATATTCACATTGTTTCCTGAGTTAATAAAGCAAGTGAGAAGTAGGGCCATGTTCTCATCAACATTTAGACTTATCTTTGTAAACCAATAGAAATAATGCATGTTTACGGCACTTTCACATTAGCATCACATTTTAGATCTGGATGTTGCGGTCGTGCTGACGGAGTTAGTGCTGTGGAAACAACACTTTAAGTCTCAAAGTCTGCCTCTCTCTGCCATTGATACATAATATAAAGGGATGCTACTTGGGACTTGTACAATTGTAAGATTAAACATAACACATAAAACCAAAAACATAAAGGTAATCCCTCAGTAACTCACAAACACAACCACCCACTTACAAGAGGGGGAAGGTTTCATGAAATATTAAACATGAAGCTTGCAGAGATTTTCAAAGAAGGATTTGGCTGGCAGGTCAAATAAAACAGGCAAAAGAAATACAGAAATGATGCAACAGCTTCACCTGCGCCAAGAGACATCTAGTCAGATAGAGGACAGAGAGAACAAGATTGTTTGTGTTGTTTTTCCCCCCATTTTGAGATCTGCCTTCAACGTCAGTGAAAGAAAACAAGTGAGAGGAACCAACTGGTGAACAGGATGGGAGGAGGGAGGAGAATCGAGTGTACACAGAAAGCCAGAAAGGGAAGAGAGGGAGATCAGCCTCAGCCAGAATCAATTTCCCAGACCCAGAGTTCATTTCATCAATCAGCACACAGATAAAAGCACACACACCATAGGCTGGCTTGGACTCCTGCCAAGCGCACGCTAATGTCCACCTCTCCCTTCTTTCCGTTTGCATTGGTATAAATGGCCTGTGCACTGCAGCTTTTCACGCCCAGTCATCATGCTTGTTCCAAGAGGAACATTCCTGCAGTGAGTCCAGTTCAAGATTAGCATGTCCTCATCTACCAGGAACCAGAATATAGTTTTTTGTCTTATTTCTTTCAGCATAGGAATGTCATATATATATAAACAGAGGAAAGATTGGGAGTTTGCTGCAGTAGACTGAGCTGCTCCATTTGACAGATGGAGTGGCAGTGTGCTAATAACAGTAAGGTAGCAGCAAGCCACCATCACGTCTCACCTGCACAGACTGTGATGCTTCGGTGCACATGCCAAGCAAACCGGCAGCTGGCTGTGGCTTCATACTTGCCATGCAGACACGAGATATATAGACATAAGTTTATATCTATCTATATATATATATATATATATATATATATATATATATATATATATATATATATGATGGTTTTCTTGCTGACAGTTGGGTAAGGTGATCGATACCTCTCTCCAGCAGCAACTAGAAATGACCTCTAAAGCTCACCAACTAACACATTACTGACTGATTGTTGAATCCACGTTAAGATACGTAAACAGACTAACTGGCTGCTGGTCTTACCTTCATATTTACCGTACAGACATGAGAGTTATCAAGTATCTCATATAAACTATCTGCAAGAAAGCAAATGAGAGTTTATCTTAAAATGTCAGAGTTTCGCCATCTTTTGTAAAATGTAAAAAGCCCAATGTCCCAGACGGTGTCTTAGGCGATAGCTCCACTGATCTTTGGACAGACAGCTTAACAAAACTCTCAGGGGCACAAAGTAATAACACAGAAGTGCAGTGCTTTCTTCCTCTGCAGCAAAGGCAACGCATAGTTTCCTTTTGTGATCATGAACAAAAAAATACATGTTGTTCTTCTCTATGATATAGTGTGTGTATTGTAGCTCAAGTTAAGATAATTGTCTTATCTGTGAAGCATACTGGTTTCCAACATGGAGACGGTACAGTCTTGATATCAACATCTCTTTCTTTGGTTTGAAGGAGTGAAAACATGACATGCTACACGCATATTAATACCAGTAATGAATAATTTGCACTACAGTGATTTGGTAATCTATTGCATGTCCAAGTGATGCATCGTGAGTGAATGTCAGCTTTATTGCATTTCCTTGGATGATGTTATACATACCTAATGGGCCCATAAGGAAATTGACCTTTACAATATAATGTGTTGATATATAAAGTAGACCCTGCCCTTGGTTGCTTTACTCACTCTTGATTATGGGATTTTGGGTCGGCTGTAGCTCATGGGGAGAGTTGTCGCGTAATCACAAGGTACCCGGTTCGAGCCCCGCTCTCCCCATAGTTGCATGTCAAAGTGTCCTTGAGCAAGGCACTGAACCCCCAGTTGTCCCCCGGGCGCTTCACTGCAGCCCACTGCTCCTTAATAACTAAGGATGGGTCAAATGCAAAGAATTTCCCCACTGGGATCAATAAAGTGTACATTATTACTATTATTATTGGTTATCCATCGTATAATCCCTGCTCATCTCTCTGTCTTTGGGGTGTGCTATCATTCTGCCTTGTTTCTTTTCGTACGTCTCTTCTGCATGCGGAAAAGCGAGACTGCTTCCTCTGCAAGTCCATCAATCCTTTCCCACAATAACCATTATTTCAGTGTTTTAAGAAGTGCTAAAAAAAATAAAAGAATCTTGCAGTGTTGAACAAAAGGGAGAAAAAAATGTCAGTGCCTGAAGAAAAAGAGCTCCTTAATTGAGAGTGAATCAACCTCTGCCTCTGGCAGAATGTCAAAGGGTGTGATTGGAGATTGGCTGCAGATAATGAATAATTACATCAAAGTTGGTAGACAGTCTGTGTGTGTGTGTGTGTGTGTGTGTGTGTGTGTGTGTGTGTGTGTGTGTGTGTGTGTGTGTGTGTGTGTGTGTGTGTGTGTGTGTGTGTGTGTGTGTGTGTGTGTGTGTGTGTGTGTGTGTGTGTGTGTGTGTGTGTGTGTGTGTGGGGGTGGGTGGGTGGGTGGGGGTGGGTGGGTGGGTGGGTGGGTACGTGCAGGCGCCTGCGAGTTTGTCTTGTGTTTTTGTATCCTAGCAGGTGCAGAGGTGTGTGTTCGCTATTGCGTCAGTCTCTCACAGTGTGTGTGCGGTTGTGTCTGGGTGTGGGCGTCTTAATGTGTGCAGGGTATGTTTTGAATGAGGAAAAGCCAGCTGGTGCTGTTTGAAATTATCCTCCAGCGCCAGTGAGTTGAATACAGTCAGTCCTCCGTTTCCTCTTGCTATCACAGTGATTTGAAACAAACGAGCATTTTAACATTAAAAGGTAATCGTGGGGGGCAATTACACATTTGATTGTTGGTAAAGACAGTTTTTGGGGTTTCTTTTCTGTCTTTTGATCAATAATTAATTTGATAGCGTAGAGCACATGATTTCTCTTATCGCCTTTGGCTTTATCCCCGTGCTGATTTTGAGTCATACTAAAACTCTTATTCCTTTTCATAATCCATTGATCAAAAAGGGGATCTAAGCAAAGTTCAGAGAGAAGTCACTTATACTGCATTATGAGCTGTTTGTAGCACTGTATAATGTTATTTATTATTATAATTATAATTATAATTATAAATCACATAGTTATAATACAACATAGTATATTTATAATGTATTACAATGCACTCTAACATGATTAAATAATTCTTGAGTAAGTGGTCAGTGTTTGCTTTAAGTAAACGAAAAATGTGTTTGATCTTTAATTTTTGTATACTTACTACTTACACACTATGATCCTTGCAAATAAAATCTCAGTATTATGATATTTGCTCTCATAAGTCATTATACAATGCTTTATAATACTTTACGATTATTGTTATAAAGCATTATCAGTGCTTATAACTATGATTATATGATGCTGTATAATCGGATGTATTAAGTTCTTTATAATATATTATAGACATAGAAAACCAACATATCTATGAAGTATTGGTTTGAACACCTGCTGTATTGTATTGGCCTAGTAATAACTTTTCTTCCACTTGCAGTCAGGCTCATTTTGCTCGTTAGTGCAGTGATCAAGAATTAAAATGACCAATTAGTATTACATTCGTATAAACTTTTTTTAATGTTTAATAGCTCTTAATTTTTCATCATGTCTTGATAATGTTCTAGTTTCTTCCTTCTTTACTTATTGGCTTTAGCATTGTTGTGAGGAGATTAAAAAGGGCATACTGGTTGTTAGGTGCTCTGTACTTTATATGCAGGAAGGATGTGTGCTGAATAGTTGCAGATTGTTGGTACCAGCAAATACCTTTTCGTGTCTCAATGTGTCTTTGTTTGTGTTGTGTTGTTGTGTATTGGGATCGTCTGCATGGAAGAGCATGAATCACATCAATTAAAGACTCTAGCCTCAAGTCATGTAAGAACTGGACTCCAGTCTTGTAAGCATTGCTTCTGATTCACTTACATGATTAATTATGCTTCTAGTTAGATAAAAGGAACCAATAACAACAGCAATTTAGAGACAACTACAATGTCATTACAGATTCAGGTGTTGCTGCTACCAGTTACAATCCATGTCCAAACGCACAACTTGTACATTATTTTGAAAGAGTGCTCAGTAGAAAGATGATTATAACATTTAAAATGGTGGAAACAAACCCACTTCATGCTTCTTCCTTGCACCATCCCACATAATCATGTTTTTTCTTTTTTAGTCCCGAACTCTCATTTCACTTCCTTCACTCTCACCGTTTACCAAATCAACATGTCAAACATCAGCAGTCCCGGGCCAGCTTGGCTTCTGTTGACTAAATCAATGATTTGGACTCCCCAGGCGATGGTGGAGACGGTCAACAATCTGCTGCAGCCGCAGGCCCAGGCAGCATGGAAGGAGCTGAGCACAGGTGAGCAGCTGCGGGCCGCCACCATGCTGCTGGACACTGTTGAGCAAGGGGCCTTCGTCCTGGCGGATAACCTGCTGAAGACGGACATTGTGCAAGAGAACACTGACAACATCCGTGAGTACAAGCAAAATGTCATTTATTGTCAATTTGTCATTTGTTTTTAGACATATGAGAATACTATGGGTGGAATGTTTTTTTTCACCCATTTATAACAATGTGTGAAAATGGCACACCATGAATTCCTATGAAAGTTGTTAACTGAACACGGAGGCCTACGTTTCTTTTTTTTTATGCTTCCACGTTTTGACCGTTCTGTTCTGGCACCAAAGTCTTTCTCCAGTCCAGCCAGTTGAAAGCGTAGAGACTTCCTCCTGCTCTGGTTGGTTCCTCACACACTTACTGTACATGGCATAGAATAATCTAATAGAATGGCTCTACTATACTTTTCAAATTAAATAGAAGTAAAGGCATAAATTCTGATTAATTTAATTGGTGGAGAGATCTGTATTTCTTTATTTATAGCTATAGAAGCAATGGAAATGCTATGCCAGCAAACAAATTGCACTTTAATTTGGTCTGTCTGCATGAGGAAACCATTTTGGACAGAATTAAGTTAATTTCTTCTCAAGCTGCTGAGAAACAGATGATTGGCTTTGCGTTGTCAGTTATGTTATTTAGAAAATTGGAAGCTAAATTTAAAGAGCTGAATGTTTTTGGTCTTCATGATGTTTCCCAGTAGTCCTTCCCTTATGTGTCTGAAGGGTTTCATTCTGGTCTTGCCATTTGTACGGAGGTTACAAAGTTCACCATTCAGGTATTGATTCAGGGTACGCTCATATTGACAGCTGTGCTCTTGAGGCGGTGGAACAAGTGTGGAGGTCACTGGATTAATTATAAATTTGGCAGGGCTGCTTATGTCTGATGACAGTCAGCTGTAAATGAATAATTATCTCAAATGATTGTACTTTTACTTATGTTAATTATTAGCCATAATGACCCACTAGTCAGATCAGTACTCACTATTCACTGTATAAAGTGAGAACAGCTAATGGAACAACTGTCATCAATATTTTCCCTCGGTGAGCTTTTCAAAACTGGATACATCAGTTGTTCAACGGTAGAAGCTCTTAAATCTGCCGTTTACATTGGGAGCCATTTACAAAGCTCAAAATATAATTTAATTATATAACCTTTTTTGCACAGGGCGGCAAGTAGGGCAAGGGGAATTAAAAACATTTTATTTTATGATGTATCGTCCTCTTCTCAGAAGAAGTGGAGTTTCTTTTCTAAGTTCCTGCTGCCATGGCAACCTAAAAATATAGGTCTACAGACAGGAGAATTAATAAAATGATGTTATTGTATCTGGCACACAATTCATGTGGGTATTAAGGAGATTCTGTGCTCGTTTGGAGAGGGGAATGAGACGATGCCTGCTCAACTGGAGTGAGGTTTTATAGCGCATTGTGGTAGTCTGGTTAATTATGTGCTGGTGACATGTTTACTGGGCCTTATCTCTCTGTTTGCTCGGCTTGTGTTTTTCAGCCAGTTGGCCCCGACTATCCGTCATGCCATGCAGGGTAGTTAAATGACAACAAGAGGGGCCCGTTTAAACATCAGTAATCACTGCAGCAGCTAATTATTGATCTCTCACAATGAATTGCATGTAAAGTGACGGGTTTTGTGTGTGCAGGTTTACTGTAGCTCATTGCACCTGGTTACACATTCTCGATGAGCCGTTTGTTCTGCTTTAAAATTAATCTTCAACAGTAAGAAAGCCTCGTTCCAATTTTAGGTTTAAGCTCATAATGAGATCTATTTTCTTCACTTTCAAAGAAGAAGGATATTTCTTCACCCATTGTGTCTGTGTTTGTGTTTACACGTCACAGTGCATGTGCTCGTCGAGGGCTTTGTCTGCACAAGAGTATGCTTCACTCTCCACATGATAATCTTATGTGCAGATTTCTGCCGATTAGTGTGTTATTTAGACGGGCTTTGAAGGTATAGCCTTTGGGTCCAACAACGACTATGGCATCAAAGGAATTCCCTAAAGCCCATCGTAAGCTCTTTTGCACAACCACACAGGGAAAAGAGAGTTGGAGAGGGAGAAGAAAAATGCTTTCTTTATTCCAAAGGCAGGCTTGGAATCCAAGGAATGGTGAGCTATCTGGAGTATTGTCTTAGCTAAGTTGAATAGGAATGGATCACCAAACCCCCATGGCCTTTGCAAAAGCACCAGAGAATGTTAATACAAAGGGTTTTTTAAAGAAAGTATGGGAAGCCTTGGTATGAGACCAGGATTAAATGTGGCCTCGTTTGTAGCTCTCCGTGGGCACTAACCTTTAGCAAAGACACAGGTGTCATAGTCCACTGACATCAGATCATCAGCTGAATGCCTTATCAGGCTTAACAAAGTTTATATTTCCTACACTTGGATGGAATTGTGTTTGAGATTTTCCACTGCAGACTAATCTGCCAGACGTTTTTTTGTGTTACGCCAGAGATGAGCGAATGCGGTGTCATTGACCGTGACACGTTTGGACTGATGGTGGTCGGAAATCACCCTGTCAAACAGATGAAGGTAGCCAACAGGGAAGTAAATGGTATTCAGACCCAAAACATTCAACTAGAATTGGTCATGACATCACCTTCGTAAAAAAATGAAACATTGCAATAGTTTCAGTCCGAGACAAGAGTAGGTTACACAGTTCCAACACTTTGGACGAGCTCATTTAACTTCCTGCAGTCTCCGCTGGTTATCAGGAAACCTCAATCTGATGACGAGACTTCAGTAAATCATTGACCATTTCATTGGCCAAGAAAAAGCCTTGCAGATAACCTCACGTATTGCCCCAGCACGTCATCTGAATTTACAAATGATCTGCCGCAGCAGTAATGGCCGTTTAGTTATTTACTCCCATAACCTGTATAAGTCCATACTGCTCACCTCATCTTTTGGAATTTGCCATTTGTGCAACTTGTTTTCCATACTTCTGCCTCGCAAGGAATTCAGTGGATTCGTCTCAGTGCTTTGGGAGTTAATTTGACATTTAGGAATGCCCAGACTTTGCGCAAGTCACCAATACTCGAGATTAGAGCCCACTCGACTGCTGTATCAAACGGAATTGTATCATAAAATTATAACTCTGATGGAATTAGCTTTTTTTTCATTTCAGCTCGGCTCCTATCAGCAGCTCATTTTCCTCTGCTGTATGAAGCCGGAGTCTTTGAACCATAAATTAGGAGCTCGCTTCAGACACAACAGCTGTTGAGCTGCCACAGAAGTGAGCTTGTCTTCCGTAGATGGTCTTTATCTCCTTGTATCTCTTGCTCTCTCTGCTCCTCTCGAGAAAAAAAAAAATATTTGTAAAAAGAAATGCCAAAGACAGACTTAAGAGGAAACAATGTCACCTGAACACTTGTTAGTCATTTGATTTGATTGAGGCCTCTCACAAAACACAAACCTCCCCTTTATAGGAAGAGTTTAGAGGGAGGCATTCCTTCAAAACTGCATGAATCAAGAGTGGATGTGTTGCATTTAGTGCTCG
This sequence comes from Cyclopterus lumpus, assembly GCF_009769545.1. Taxonomy (NCBI): domain Eukaryota; kingdom Metazoa; phylum Chordata; class Actinopteri; order Perciformes; family Cyclopteridae; genus Cyclopterus; species Cyclopterus lumpus. The sequence goes on along the minus strand of NC_046983.1, from coordinate 9,718,791 downwards.
TTGGAGATGCTTGGATTAATACAATCAGCTATATAGGAGAATGGCTTTTGGAATCAGTGAAGTGATTAGAAATGTGTTTACCTTTGGCTGCTGTGTTGCCTAATGGCAACGACAACAAAAAAGTCATAAGGAGGTCAGGTTCTCTTCAAAGCATGATCGGTTTTATTGTTCAGTAAGTTTTCCACTTCTGTTAAGGCATTACTGCATTTTGAGGTTTTTAGGTTCATTTGATATGGGACGGGAAAAATTCAAGTTTCACATTAACTGAAAAATAAAAAGATTGTTTACAATCAGTGAATGGTCAACCATATTGCACATAATTTAGACAAATCCTTGAAGGCCTCAGCTTTAATATTGTGCACTGTTGTGCCTGTGCAATATATTGTCTACAGCAGATTGTATGTCTATTATTTCTATTGTGTATCGTACAAATCAAATGTATTGATCAATAACCGCTGATGCTTGGGTTTGTTTCTGTATGTGTGAAGAGCTGGAAGTGGCCAGGATGAGCACAGATGGGAACTTGCCTGATCTGAAGTTCCCACAAACTGGAGGACAGGGCAACTCTATCCACCTCTCAGCGAACACGCTAAAGCAGCACGGAAGAAATGGTGAGTCGTCAAAACTTTTGAATCTTCTTTTACTGGTCCCCTGTTTTTGGTTTGAAATGCAATCATGCCTTGTGTTATTTAAGTTTGTAATATAACAGAAATGTAATAGACAGAACTTGACTCTGCTAAAACAGAAATACTGTTGTATTATTTGGTGTATAAACTGTAATTAATAAACAAGTTGTTTTTGTGTATCTTGATGTAATATTGTATTGGGGGCTGCAGAGTTTTTTTATAGGAATTTCATTACAGATGCATGTAAATTACTTTCAATTTGCCACCCAAATCCTTTGTCAGGCTGTATATGAAGGACGAGAATTGTTCCAAGACTTCAAACACCACCCTGGCTGTAGACTTAGTTACATTCAAGCACTGCCTCTAAACTGTGAATGAGGCCGTTAGACAAAATACAACGCTATTTCCAGGAGCAATACAGCCTCATTTTTAGACTTTATTATCAACCCATGCAAATCAGAATCGACTCAAACTGCGCCCGGTGCCACTCAGCTGGATGATGTCCAGCCGTGCCCGGGCGCATCGTTAGAGCAGGATGGCGGGTCTTTCCCCCTCATCCAGTGTTATAGCACCTACATTGTTTTCTTTTCATGAGTGAGTGAGCGCAGTCACAGGGGGAGGGAAATTTCTTTCATATCAATGCTGAATATTGAGGCAGCAGGAGTGGTAAGAAGTGTGTGTGTGTGCGTGCGTGTGTGTGTGTGTGTGTGTGTGTGTGTGTTTGCATGCGTGAAAGACATTATGAATAAGAAAGGCAGCAGGACGCAGCTTCCATGTACAGCTACCTCCCATCCTTCTAACTACATGTACCATACAGCCATAAGCTGATGCTATTTACTTCTACTGTGTATCAAGCAGCTAAGTGTGGGTTGTAGCTTATCAAGGGCTTGAAGAAATGGTAAGCAACAGAAGTTAATTATTATAGCTCATTTTCCTAACTAATGGTTTAATAATGGGATGTCCAAATACTTTTGCCCGTATTCTTTACTCCCGTGTCACTGGTGGAAGATTGACTACTCGTCTTCTTGCAGGTGAGATTCGGATAGCGTTCGTGCTGTACAAACACATCGGGGTCTACCTTTCAACGGAGAATGCCAGCATGAAGCTGGGCAGCGAAGCCATGGCTACCAATTACTCTGTCATTGTCAACTCACCGGTGATCACGGCTGCCATCAACAAGGACTTGAACAAAGTCTACCTCTCCGACCCTGTCATTTTTACCATTAGACATCTACAGGTAATCTTCTGTCTTTGAATGTGTCTCTCAGTTGAGATGTGTTTTGTTTTCCCTTTGAAGTGACTGTGTTTGCATTTAATGGGCTTTTTGTCTCTTTCTACTTTACTTTATACAAAAAAACACACTTGCATATTGAATGTGCCTGCTGAATAGAACCCTTTCATCACAATGTTCTCTATCCCTGAAGTGCAAGAAAAATGTAGAAATCCCGTCTCAGACCAAGAGAATTAAGTTAATATGACGTCTTATTCAATGGGAGGTGTGAAAAATTGCTCACAAGGTGACGCTGGAGATCCATGTTGTTGTTTATTAGTTTGAACAAATACCAGCCTGATCTCTTGAACAAATATCAGTCATATTGAGCCTCGCTGGAGGCTGCTTAGTCATTGTGGGGAGTCGCAACTTCTCCCTCTTGACTCCATTATCTTCTCCACTCTCTGCCGCACTCGAAATATCCCTGTTTTGTCTACAAACAGCGCCCTCAGCGATTATCGAGGATGTTGAACAACCATAAGAGAATTGCAGCGAGTCTAATGTGTAGGAGGGACCTGGAAGGAAGAAACAGCGGCAGAAGAAAATGCACTGAGAGATAAAGAGTGAAAGGAGGAGAGCTTATGGATATCAAAATGAAATGGTGGGAAAATGTCAAGGGCCAATGTCAGCGCCGTTATTGCTGTGACTCACCTGCTTTAAGTGTAATTTGTAATTTGGCTCCTAGATTCAGTCATTTTACTGTTCGTCTAATGTTGGGGCACTGGAGCTTTCATACCCTTTTCTTGCTCAGATCAAGTCGTTTCAATAAAACACTGCCCTTTTGGAAAAGTGTGTTTTCTGCACTGCAGCCTCTGTGCCAAAAACACTGGCGTGCACCAAGAGAGCTGCTGCTTGTATTGTCATCGCAAAGAAAGTGACACAGACATACATAATTTACATATAGAGTGCATTTTGTGTACACCAAGGGCTGTACAATTAATCATATAATAATAATAATAATGATTACAAATTTGCGCAATGAATTACATTTGATTGGATGCAATATTGGTGTTCTGCATACAGTGCCAATACAGCGTTCTGGTCCCTATTCTCCGGTAAACCATTAGAGGTGGTGTTAAGATCTCACTTTGAATAACTAAGAAAATGTGCATTTTATTTGGTGTACGCTACACTATATTACACTATTGTTGTATTATTACGGGTTTTATCTCAGCTTGATTTATATTTGGCTCTAAGAATTAAAGACAAATAGATAATTGGAATGATTGTATTATTATGGACTAGGTTAAGTGAATGTCGCTCCTGCATAGAGAACATTGTTGGCATATGAAATTATATACATTATGCTCCCAGACAGAATTAAAGGTTATCCCAGGTCTGTTGAGTTGACTTCAACTTTGTCCTTGAAAATAAACCTAAACTCTCATAACAAGCAGGGGTTCCTGTTTTTAGGCTTCCCACACTTAAGCCCGCTTCTCAACCATGATGTTTTGGATCACTGGTCTTCTGGGATGATGATGTGTCCTCTAGTTATTGTTTTGCTTCCTTGCCTCACCACTTAATGGGACCAATTAAATCCAATAATGGAATAGGGTCATCCTATCTCCTTGCTGTGGAATATGATACGCGGGGTTTGGATGTGTGAAGGGTAAACTCAGTCAGCGGCAAATTTACATTCACCGAGGATAAACCTTATTAGACTAATTACCCTACAGCAAGTGTGAAACTATGAAAAACTACAGCTCCTCATGGTGTTAATAGTAAGACATTAGACTTGTTTAAGCTAGGAAGCTGCGAGTCACCAAGAAAAGGAGTGTGAGTGTACTCTCCTTTTGTCTCCGAAGCTACAAAATAAATTGGGCTCAAGAGGGAAAGGCCGTTGATGTATCTATTTATCAGCAGTTGTGCTTGTGTGCTAAACAACATCACTGCTCGTGGTTGACGTTTATAAAATGGCAAGCGAGTTAGCAGAGATGTGTGCTTGTCGTTAGGGCCGTAGCCCGGCATCGACAGCGTTGGTACCTATTAAACAGTGGGGTAGGCAATTTGCATGCAGTGAAAGTTAAAGAGAAAGGTCAAAAACCACAATAAGACAGGCATGGGGCTGCTTGATGCTGTCTGACAGTAAAACCACCTGCTATTCACTTTAGAATGGATACAGATTGCAGCAGGGGAAAACTATGCTGCTTTGAGTGTTTATTCTGCAAGCAAAGGAAGGTAGAAATGGACAAAGCCATTATGTGATTAACTCCAGACCCCCCTGTTGTACCTAGCGAGGGGACATGTATGCCCAACTGTTATTAATTCCACTGTGTCTGATTTGACTCGTGTTTTTGCCCTCCAACAGCAATCTGAGGAGAACTTCAACCCCAACTGTTCGTTCTGGAGTTATTCCAAGAGAACCATGACTGGTTACTGGTCGACGCAGGACTGCCGCTTGCTCGGCACCAACAGGACACACACCACATGCTCCTGTACCCATCTAACCAATTTTGCTGTCCTCATGGCCCATGTGGATGTCAAGGTAGGCCAATTCTTTTCCTAATTGTACTTCTCAATGGACATATGTATCCACCAAAATGTGCAATTTACCAAATGCATTTGAGAGAAAAAAAATGCTTTGATCCATGATGATTTACCCAGCCAGTCCATTCCAAGTTAATGGGTTGACAAGAAAAGTAAGGTTCAGGCAGCGGCTGTTTGTCGATATATAGTTTTATTTCCCTTGCTTTTTAGTTTACAGGGTAAAATGGAATAAGTGTTTTTTGAACCGTCAAAGCACTTTGTAGACTAAGATTTAAAGTGCCAATACACACACTGTATTCATATAATTGTAAAGAGTGATCCTGTCAGTGTAAAGTGTCTATTGATCACAGCCACCTTAAAGGTCCTGTGAGTGAAGCAGCCCAAATATAAGATTGGCTCCAGTGGGTGGTGTATTTTGTGTACGCAGCTTTTTAAGAGCTACAGCATACAATGCGTGTTTGGTTTTTACACATTGGTTTTATAAGTAATGATTTGTTTTGGCCTTCAAACCTTTTTTGAAAGTCCATGTATGACATCAAAACATACTTCTGTTAATATGTCTTAAACTACCTCTCTTTGAGTGGCCACATTTGGAAGAGAAAGTGTTGGTGTAACCGGATTTGTTTGAATCTTCTTACTGTGTCTCACTTTATGCTTCCATTTAGCTAAATAGCAAATATCTAATCCCTGACAAAAATGGACTTTAAGTTCCCTGAATGTACATTTTAAAAGAATATTCAATTTGCTTTACTACCAGGAATTACTGGAGGTGAGAACACTGAGCGGTATCTATGATAGATACCACAAATTATCAGGAAGGCAGTGAATGAACTTTTTTTTATATGTACTGTACGCATTTTGGAAAGAAAGCTTTTAGATTACCTGCAACTACTGCATGGTACGATCTACAGACTGGCAAAACATAGTAACCCTGAATTAGTGTGAAACGAGTGTTGCTAGTGGTCTTGGCTCGGTGTCTCTTTTAAAAGAGATCTCTGATCTCAATGGGACAGACCTAGTTAAACAAAGACAAAGACTAAATAAAGAAATACAACCTGTTCATTTCTCAAAATAGTTTAGAGCCAAACATAAATATGTTTATGAAGGGATTGAAACCTAACATCAAGATGTATTTTGAGTCCGAGCCTTTCATATCTGCCCCCTTTATTAATGCATGAATGTCTTTTTATTTATTTATTTATGTGAAGACAGAAAAGAGGAGACATTGCAGGACCTTTTTTTGCCTTCAGAGTAAGTGTGAATGTAGATGTTGAGTACTTGAGCTCAATTTATTGGACGGTGCTAATGGAAGTAAAAAAAGAAAGAAAGTAGAAGTGTGTTGAAAAAACATAACGAGTTGGATAAGGGAAGGGAAGGAGGATTGCCGGTCAGGGGAGAAGTTGTGCCGTAGTTCTGATGCTGACAGACGGCTTAATCATTTCTGTCACAGGAAGTCTGAGGACCTTGCTGCTGACAGGGCAGAGCAGTTCTTGGTATCCACTATGGCATCTCTCTCCAGAACCTCTCCTCTCAATCAGTGGGGGGAAAAACACTCTAAAGGCCGTCCCAGTTGGCCCTCATCCACTAAAAGTCATGCACACGATCATACACACAGTCTGAAATTCTGCTGGGAGGTCGGGTGATATGGTTCACTTTTAGCTAGAGAGAGAGAGACTATTTGTCACTCAGCACCGTGACTTTTGGACCCACTAAGTTCTCTGCAGGACTGAAGCCGAGTCTGGAATAGAGAGGGAGCCGCGAAGAATGGGATCCTTCACGCAGTGAAAGCAAAGCAGCAAACAAAAAGGATGCAGTGAAAGGAGTGCTTTCAGTCATGCCAATCCCTAACATTTTTGGGAAGCTTTGCTTGCTTGTTGCACTGCATTCACCAGAGGAAAGTGGACAGTAGTTACACCCCAGCGCTGAGTGACAGCGATTCCCTCCCCCCCCCCCACCTCCTTATGCTTTATCTTTTCCACTTGGATGTTATAAAAGGCCGCTTGTTGGAAGGTGCCACTGAATGGGAGATATGGAGGCTTTTCATTTGCCAAACTGTCACAGTGTTACATCTGAGAATACACTGCATGCAGAGAAAGTGGGAATGTGTGTGCACGCGAGAGGCAGGCAGAGAAAGAAATTTCAGAAATTGAAGAGACTATCTGTTTTTGTATCCATGGCAACAGAACATACCACTGCTGATCTCTGCATTGTTATTACTCATTACCCTCGGAGCAACAGATTATATTCTAACCTTGTTTATTTCTCAGCGGCATCGCTGAAAGAAAAAAAGATGGGCAAGCTGCAATTACAATTTTGTTTGGAGGACAGATGCTCACTACAGTATCACCATCATCTTTCATCTTGTTGTTTTGGTCGATGGATCGTGTGCACCCTAGCTGGGAATAATGATAGTGTTATATTCAGGGATCTTTATATTCAGCTTAATAAGATGTCCTCTGTATTACGTTTTCTAGTGTTACATTGTTAGCACCAAGTTTGGATTGCATTTGAAGTGCCACATACATCATTCAAATTAGAAGTGGCAAAATGCCCCTACTCGTGCGTGTGACATTATTACCGGTGTCATTTTGTCCTTGACAGTCATTTGACGATGCCGCATGGTTTTGGACGCTTGAACTTTAACATTTTTGATGAGCAGAATACAAATGTGTTTTTATATTCCAGCTTATATCTAGTAGAAAAATATGACAATCCTGTCTGGAAAAGTTTATTTCTAGATGTTGATTTTCTCCAAATAAGATGTGATTGTCTGAAAATAATCATACCTGGCATGCTTCATGATCTTTAGATCAGTTACCAACCATAGACTTTAAGATTTCCGAGGTCTTACTTACTAAACTTTTGTTATCAAACTAATTTACACAAATATTCCAGTTAACACTAACTGCCGTGAATCATGCTCTTTGATTGTGAGTGTGGGGAAGGTGAACACATTGCCCACCTATTCATAGGAATCCCTTGAACTCGAATGTACTGTGAGATTACTAGACAGACTCAGCAGTGGAGGAACTCCAGACTGTGTCTCATCGGGATTAATTATGTTTGCAGTCAATTAGTTCCTCCGAATAATTTTCAATTCATATGTTGTAGATGTTTGCATATCTGCGTACCCAAGGATGTTTAGAGCCTTGGAAGTAATGCCATGTCCTTGTTTCAAATTACCAAATGTGACATTTCCTTCAAGTGGCGGGCTCACAAGAACTCATTAAAATCAAATATCTAAACCAAGCCTGCTACTTTTCAGAAGCATACCCACTCAAAGGATATCTGTCAGATACAGGGAATCAGGTAACCGTCACTTAGGTGATCTCAAGGGCATCAAGGGCTGTCACTGCTCCCTGTGTCGCCCTTTGTTAGCCCATTTTTAGCTATCTAGCCAGACAGCTGATGCCTTTGACTGATCCCGAACTCCGAGAAGCGCCGTTGGCCAAATAAACAAATTAAAACTGTACTCACAGACGGCAGCTGCGTGTAAGAGATTATATGTCTCTTGTATATTTACAGAATGATAGCAAACAGGGTTTTTGGAGCAAGTGATGTGAGAGTGGGTGTACTTGAATGTGACTTTGCTAAGAGCGCTGATGATTCTAACCTCAAGATGTCCCATTTCTGAGCCTAACACATTTACTGAAGATGCTTGCTATTTCTGGGTCACTTGGTCTTGCTTCAGCAGATGCAGAAGCTCTAACAATGTCACAATAGCAAACCATGAATGGCTACTATTTCATCATGGCTATGTATGTGGTCTAATGGGTCATGCCCACTCCAGCTCCTTAAGCTCTTTACTGAACCATTTCCTTTCAATTTAAGTCCGCCATTTGTGAATATCATTGAGATTAAAACAAATGTTTTAAATATGGGCAAGAGTATAAGCCCCAGCTCAAGAAATATAGACCTGCTGTGGTTCCATCTAAAGGTTATTATTTACGTCATAGATGCGGGTGCTAAGATAGGCACCAGGGAGGCATTGAGCTACTGGTAAGTGGCACTATTCCCAACAGACTAGTTTGTATAAATCAATGGCACATCCCACTGGATGATGGAGAGGGTGATATTTGGGTAACATTAATCACTGTCTTTATAGAACACGTCCACCCTGGCACCATCAGACAATAGCTATGATGAGAAAGGACAGTCAAGGTCAGTTGTGTATTCCACGATGTTGCATACTACTGTGTACTGGGCTGTGTACTGTACACACAGCTAGGGAGATGCTTCAAAACACGTCTGTTTATATGTTTAAGGCACAGACAGAAAAGATGGAGGCCACGTTAACTGCCACAGAAAAACAAAGTCCTGCTTGGGCATTTTATCATGGTTATTGTAGCTTAGAACACAGTGTGACATTAGCTGCATGTGTTGAATGTCAACTCCCGCCAAGCAAGGCGAAATCTCTCCCCCAGCCCTTTTTAAATGTGACGAATTTGCCAGGACCCCTGATTCATATGCCCTCGCTGCAACTGTTCCTCTTCCCTGTGCAGATCATAAATCCTTGGTCATACCGGAGGTGAACTTGTCTCATGACTCCCTGCAGTGGGCCACTACCCCTTAGCGCAACTGTCTGCCCTGCCTGACCATATTTTATGAGTCAAAGCTCAGCTCTGGAGGCATATAGCGAGAGTTATGCTTTTTAATTGGATTGGCTTCATGGCCCCATGCTGAGAGCGGTTCTTTGGGGTATAAAGGATTGAAGCTCCGTTCACTTCACCCTCTTACACATTTCCGAGAGTTGGTTCAGGAGTTTCTGGCTTTGGACATGGAATGTTTATGGTAAATAGATGTGTAAGATGTGAAGGGAAGTTCAGATGGCCTGTCGGATTGACCAGTGTGCGGAGGTTGCCACCTCTGCTCCTGCTTGTCAGACGGCTTGTGTGCCTGGACACCTTATTTTGTGCTGCGTGCGAGCAGATCAGAGGCAAAGTCAATCTCCTCAGGCGTCCGTCTGGAATGAAAAATATGTGTGTGTTTACGAAATGTAAAATGAAAAATGTAGAAGAGAAAGATTGGAAGACAAATCAAATAAATGTGCCTCGCCCTGCTAAGTAACATGAATTCTGTATGACTCGACCGCCCTTTGGAGTGGATTTCAGAGCAAATTACGTCTGTCCACTTCAAAGAACCCTAGACTGATTCCCATCATTGAGACCTGTCGGTGTGAGGTTAGGTGCAAAGGCTCTGCAGATCACATCATTTGCCAATTGCCATCCTGCCCGGGCAGACCCGCCTGTAAAAGGAAACTTTTGTAGCCGGCGTAGTCTCAGCCATCATCCACCTCCCAGAAAAAAGAAATCATTCCTCAGTAAATCCATCACCCAGGTGTAGATACACTCCACATACATCTCTCTCTGTTTCTATAGCTTTGTCTTGTTTTCTCTCTTGCTCTGTTGGCTTCTCTTTCTCTCTGACCTGGCCCCTCTCCAATTGAATGCGATATTGTGATGGATAGAGCCTGCATCCAGTGCACAGCTCGCTAGCCCGGGAGACCTTAGGGCCCCCTCCCAATGCGCCGCAGCTAGTACCACCCACCGCATCGATGCCTTTGTAATGCAGCAGACTGAAAACAGACTTATGTGTCACATGCACAACGCACCTACAAACAATATGTAAACACAAAACAACATAGTTTGCCTTTTTTATGCCCCGCTATAATATATATATAATATTTGATATAACATGCTACAACTTTTGGACATACTATACTGTCCTGTATAAACCCCTCTAAAGTGTGTGCGCTGAAATCAGCCTTACTTTCATGCAGACATACACACACAATCAGACGTCTGCTCTATGTAACATCTTGCCAGCCCCCCCAGCCCTCCAACGTATACACAACGGCTCATCAGGCAGGAAAATCAAAAGAGCGCACTCCCCAGACTCGAGGAGCACTGCGGCTGTTATTGTACCAGAGCCCCTTAATGATCAGCATCTGTTCCCCTCTCTACTAGCATTAGCTGAGCTGCCACTAAACAACGCTTTTGTGCAATACGTCATCCCCCAAGTTTCCTCACTCTAACTTGACTGGTGTGAGGAAGAAAAAAGAAAAGACAAAACACCCGTGGATGTTGATGTCTGTGTTTCCCTGCCCCCGCGGAAAATACTGCTGACTATGGTCGAAATATGATTTAAAGAAGCAATTGTTTGAGAGACATATTAGACATATAGTATGCTTTTGCGAAAGTATTTTTCAACGTAAGCAAATATTTTCTTGGGTTTGTCCAACACTATAGCTCAGTCATATATTATTTGCTGGAGGCCAAAGCTGCGTACACATCTTTGATATCAAAGCTGCGTACACATCTTTGATATCAAAGCGCCAAACTGCACTCTGAAGTCTGGTAGTTAATATATACGGTGCCGGTCCCTGACAGACGCAGTTAAAAGGAGTTTATCTTTGCTTTCACCTGTGCTGTTTTTTTTCTTTAACTGGCCGTCAATGTTAAGTCTGCCATTAAGTATATGCAACATTCTTCTGTGTTTAAATAATTCCAGTTTGATCTTCATTAGCATTCAGACGTAGTCATCAATTCAACACTCAAGTTGGACTGAGATGGCACTTGAGTCTGGAGGTTGGCAGATTTCTTTAAAATGACCCCCTCCACTTTCTCTCGTTTCCTCCCTCCTTTGAATCAAAGCCCGGCAGGATGAAAAAGAGGACGATCCCCTAGGGAAATTAGGAAGCCTTAAAAGCTGACCAAAGTGCTTGGATACAGTAATAATCTCTCTGATGCCCATGTTTTACATATAGGAGACACTTATTTAAGCCTATTTAAGCTCTCGGCAAGTCTTTTCTTCCATACAGGTAGCATGATACAAACTTGTCAGATGACAGTGCAGTCCTTAATATCATATGTAAATTGTGCAGGGAAAATGGGCATCTGTTTCACTGACGTGTGCTTGTGCACAGTTAAATCTTCAGATGTTCCCCCAACAGCTTTGTCAAATAAATCAAGAACCCCTTCATGCACACCACATGCTACATTTTAAATTGGATATTATTTAACTATTAATGATTTTAAGTGGATACTAAAATATTATTTGTACTACTACCACTTGGAGCAGCAGTAGCTGGTCAGTTCAACAATGTATCCATTACTTTTAGCTTTGTTTATCTATTTATTTTATCTATCTGTTTTAATTGTGTATATATTAGGCATTTCATTATCTGTTTTTATTTAGAAATCTAATTGCAATCTCTATTACATCACATTAGTTGAGCTACTCCTCAATGTTGGTACCCAATGAGGAACCCCTGTTTGGGAAATCACTGTTTTGGGGGATTTCTGGGAAGTTTGCCGATCAAGCAAGAACGGCACAGGGCCTGGAATTGGTGACACGATGCCACCTATTACACATTGCTAATACAGCTCCAATCCTAACAGTCCTACGTTTGACCCTGGACAGGACTTTGGCAGAATGTTCATGTGTTTAAGGCCACAGAAGTCAGTCATTCTGCAGATTGTGCTGTTTTAGAGTGCGTTTCATTTAACCACTTCTGTCCGAGTATCCCTATGTGCACTTTGCTTTTATGGACTGATGTAAATTTTCTTTTGTGGCTGCAGTGGAATCAGTGTTGATTCTTATCTCTCCCGTAAAGGCATACATTTATTGTCAGCAAAAGGGGTTTTAGTGCCCCAAACTGGCTGTGGTAGTAAATTACTATTTGAAAAGAGAAAGGAATCTAAGAGACAGTAAAAGCTTGACCATGTTGTGGTTTGATTGTATTTATGTTGTGTGGGTCTTAGGCACCTGCTGCCCTTTGGACTGATCACTTTGTTCTACTTTGTTGCCTGACCAAAATGAAACAGGGGGGGGGGGGGCATTTTAGATTGATTCCCACTGACTAATTCATGATTCATATCTACCACCTGTGGCTTGCTGTGTAGAGGTTTATCGGATGGTTGCATGCACTTTACATCCTATAACAAATTACGAATGAATTGTATGGTCATGTTTTCATTTTATGTTTTCATTTATTTTTTTGCTTTTCCAACTAATCAATGTACATGACATACTCATAGTATAGTGTCATTAAAGTTGTGTCAAATATGGTTATGAGTGCAATAAGAAGAGTACTACATTAAAAGTATGATCAACCAACAATGGACTGGGCGTTGTTGACCACTTTCTCTCGTCACCTCCCCTACAGAACACAGACCCTGTTCACGACATGCTTCTTGATGTCATTACTTGGGTTGGCATCCTCCTGTCCCTGGTCTGCCTGCTCATCAGCCTCTTCACCTTCTGCTTCTTCCGCGGCCTCCAGAGTGATCGTAACACCATCCATAAGAACCTCTGCATCAGCTTGTTCATCGCCGAGTCCCTGTTCCTGGTGGGAATCAATCGGGGTGACCAACCGGTAAGACTACTGCTGATGGATACTTACTTAAGTATCGATTTATTTTGCACTGTTGCATTTAGCATTCTGCACAAAGTACTGTAAAACAGTGAACCCCTTTAAAGGTACAGTGTGCAGTATTTAGGGGGATGCATTGGCAGAAATGGAATAGAACATAATTCTGTACAGTACCTTGCAAAAATATTCTCCCCGCTTGGACTTTCTTTTCTATTTTGTTGCATTAGAAACCTGGAATTAAAGTAGATTATTGTTTGGATTTGTATGTAAAGTAATGTGTGCATATGAAGCCCCTTAATATCTGACCAATAGCCACACATGTAGTGTAACAAAGTCCACCTGTGTGCATCTAAGCTTAGCAGTGCTGGACTTCATGTAAGTGGCCCAACAAAAAGATATTGCTTGAAGGAAAAAAAAGGTTTGCAGCTTTTTTTGTGACTGCAACTTGCTCTGTTGAGACGCAACAAAATCCAGAGCAGTATTTGGAACATCTGGTCAGTAAGAGGAGCATTAGCAAGTGTCTAGATGGAAAAAAAATAGACATGCCCCTCTCTTGAATCACAACATTTGTTAAGAATCACATTTCTTTTCTTCAAATCCATGGTCCCTCGAGGCTGTTAGAAGGGCTCTCTAAAAGCTTTCTATTAACCTTACTGAGGAGTGTGCACCATCTCTTCTTCTCTAGATTTAAGAACCAAGCATTTTCTTGAGAAAACGTAACCTTTGGTGTCCTGCTGTGCTGTGAGTGGTACTTCCCAGAGAGTGCCAGTGGCCCTGAACTCTTTTGATTCTGCCAGGCTCAGAAGACATACTGAAAGGAACAAATCGGATGCTCTTTATTCAACAAACACTCCTTCTTGGTCCCCCGGTTGCACAGAAGCAAACACATACTTGCAATTACTCTCACATACTCAACACACACCTGCCAACTCACATTCTCATATATGGATCCTTCTTCTATTGCACATGAATTCAACCACCTCCTTGTGCAGTTTTTTTCAATTTGTTAACACTTCAGATTAATTTGGATTTAACTGTTCAATAAACAAAACCATCTTCTAGTATAATAACTGTAGCTTGGATGGCATTACTTTCCTGTAAGAGCTCAGCTGTGGTGGCAGGTGGAGGCAGACTGCCACTGCACAATCATCTTCAAGTGTGTGTGCTCAACACTCTTCAGACTGTAGACAAATGGGGAGTCATTACATGTGGATGGCGGAGGGCTTTATTCCACCTACAGCTTCTCGCAATCATGCCATTTGTGCTTGCTAATGAGGCAGAGTACACAGTTAGCTTTGCTGGGGTGATTGTCTGTGCACACTATGAAATTATTCCTGTGTCTGGGAATTTATAATTCGGTCAGACACTGAAATATATATTATTGTTTAATAGTCTTTTTAACAATTGCATTCATTCATTTGTTGGGAAATCATTTCTTATAGAATATTACCCCAAGATTACCTACAGTTCACAACTGTGTTATCGGTGCAGGGGAATTATGGAATTATTATATAAATACAAAATTCATAGAGAAAGAAAAACCTATCTATATTTTGCTATGCAAAAATCAGCATAACTATCAAAACCCAAACACACATGCCATAGTTTAGCTGCAATGCTACTTCCCTGGGAAGTTAAATATAATGCTTTGGCCCTACAACTTTCCCTTCCATAACATTTTATGGATGAGATTCACAGCCTGGCTCTACGATCACTCTCCTGGACTGCAATTAATGTCCACTCAACCTTTTAGTTATTTTATTGGATACGTTTCAGTGACAAAATACGCTAGTTATGTTCAACTGTGCCAATAATTAGATCAATCCATGTAAGTACTGTATCTTATTATTTTAAGAAAGTGTGGACACATGCATACACATGATGGACAGTCTTGCATATTGGTTCTCAATTGATTTTACCTGGTACAAAATATACGTATCTCTACCAGCTCAGGCAGTGTGTAACGCGTTATGCGCTCACACCTGGCCGAGGTGTCAGTGCATTGAGCTCCAAATGGCTCTTGGACTGTTGACTTCGCTTCGTCATATCTCTCTTTCATCCATGCCAGCTGCAACAAACAAGACCACATGGGCTCAGTAGCTGCAGCGTTCTCCTGCCAGTCACCACAGGCAAACATCCAATCTCTTTAGCCAAACAAAGCTTAGCAATGCTAATTGTTGGGAAGACACAAATCTGCAGAGGTCAGAAAATGCTGCTCAGTTATAGTCACCTGGAGGACACATTTTGCAAGTCATATTTCGACCTCTAGCAACGCATTAAAACTGATTTAATTAAAATGTTTTCAAACGCTCACATCTCCCTTCTTTGTTTCCCCCCCTCTTTATCTCTCTCATTTGTGTCTGTCACTATAATCCTTTACCAGATTGCGTGCGCCGTCTTTGCAGCCCTGCTCCACTTCTTCTTCCTGGCAGCGTTCACATGGATGTTCCTTGAGGGTGTGCAGCTCTACATCATGCTGGTGGAGGTGTTTGAGAGCGAGCACTCACGGCGGCGCTACTTCTACCTGGTGGGCTACGGGGTTCCCGCGCTAATTGTGGCCGTTTCTGCCGCAGTGGACTACCGGAGTTACGGCACCGACCGAGTGTGAGTACGCGATAAGACATGTTTCCCAAAAGTCCTCTAGCGGGGTAACCCCATTTCTATCACCCAATTATTTCTATACCTTTCAGTGCAGGCTTCCTTCTGAATTAATATGTGTCTGGTATAAGATGTACACCACTCTGCATCCTACTGGTCATTAATATTATCTTTTTTCAAGTACATAATGTTTTGGTTCATCTGCAAATTTAGACATATGTGAAATAAGTTCCAGACTAAAGCTTGAGTGATCTGGGAGAAATTTTGCATCAGATAGCTTGAACACCAAACAGAAGGGACTGTGAGGACAATGACAAACGAGTCAGTGGACACTTGAGCAGCATGTAGACAGGAGGACCCGGTCACTTCCTCTGGCGCCTCGACCTATTCTGTCTCTGTGTAACTGAATGAAACAGTTAGTCAAATATGACATGGATACCAAACGGTACTGACTGTAATGTTGATATTTCATCTAGAATCTGGGGATTGTGTCTCCTCCTTGAATTGGTTGGGTTTAGTTGGGAGCAGAAAGCCAACATTTTTTTTTTTAAATACAGCCATTCTGTATCTAGTCACAGAAAACCCTGCTAACATGACAACTGTTTGTGTTGGTTTTAGGAGCTTTCACAATCTTGCAGATGACGCTCCAATAAGCCATTGCTCATCACCTTTGAATGAAGCCGAAACAGTTACTCAGGCTGCGTACATTTCCCCACTGCTGAATTGACATGGTTTTGACAGTGAACAATGCTCACTTCAGGTGACGGTATTGCTGGATGAATGGCGGGCTATTACGGTTAATGTCTCCAGCATTTTAGGATGCACAAATTACAGCACAGGCATGGAGAGATTAAGAGGAAAGGAGGGGGAGAGTGAGTATGAACAGGGAGATGGAGAGTGAATGAGAGAGAAAAAGACAGGAGATTAACACAAAGATGGGCAGTGACAGAGACTGCCTTTTTGTATTTCCTACAGAAGCTACATAAGCGCTTTCCTCTGAAATACAAAGTGGTCTATAAAGCAGTGTAATGCCAAGCAGAGGATTGGCCTCCATTCCTCTCTGTTAATCTCAAACCCATTTGAAAATAATGAAGACCAGCATCAGCAGGTTGCTTCAAAGATGTGTATCATAAATGGCACACACACACACATTGCTACACACAATGCGATTGATGGACAGTGCATTTGTAGATTGGCAGAGCCATAGTTCTTGGTGATGGATGAGGTGATAGCTGCCACCTCCTGAGCCTTGGCATCATGTTAATAATTAAAACCTGCCACCGGTGGAACAATTATACTCAGCCATTGAAGAATGAGGGAAAGGACAAGGCGTGATACGTTGTGAATAGCAAAAGGTGGGGGACGGCACATAGTACCGCTGCAAATTGATTTGGGGACCGTAGCAGCGCTTTCCTAGGTGGTCTCACTTTGAGCAGAAATATCCAACAAGTTGCTGTCAAAAGTGACGCAGGTTTAGTAGGTGGTAAAGCTGAGCCCCAGTGTCTCATAATAACTGAGCACATTAAAAAGGCTGCAGCACAGTCAGCAAGCTTGTGAAGTCACCTGTTCAAAGGCTGAGTTCAAATAGGAACCTCTGAACCAAAGAAAGTAGTAGGACCTCTATTCAATTACTCTGAGTGATTATTCTAAATGTGCCTTTGAGCAAAGAACTTGACTCTGCTCGAGTCCAGTGAAGGCATCCATTGCTCAGCAAAAAACGGGGTGTGATCCCATGTAATTTCCCCAGTTTAATGAAAGTAATACATCAAACCACCTGTAAACTCTGGAGATGGAAACTTTGTTCCAGCAATCGAGTTGGTGTAACAGTCCAGTCCATTGAGCAAGAAGAATAATGGTGGCTGTTGTCAGGTGTCTTCCAAATAAGTTAGTAGTAGTAACTTATGTTTACATGCAGTCTCTTACCATAACCATTGTATCCAAGAGGCCTAACAAACACGTTGAATGCATTTTACTTCATATAAAACATTTGCAGGGCTGACTTTGTTTACTATGTTTATTGATATTGAAATCTTTTCTATTTACTCGTATTTAGCCATTAGCGACATGTACAAAATCAAACTATTGGCCGTGTTAGCCATTTTTATCTTAAGACCACACTAGTGGTGAGTTTGACTATGTATGCGTGTCAACACACCCACACAAAACATCATTTGAAATATGTTTTTCTGTAAATTTAAACTGTAATATTGAAATTGAAAAATAATAGTGAACAAAAATATATATTGGAAGTAAGTTTGTTCCTCTCATACTCATATATATTGTTATGTTTGCATGGATTATTTGCAAAACAAAACTATCAGGGCAGTTGTGTATAGGCTTCTTCACTAGTTGGCTTCTTACTTTCGAGTACCTAAGCTAGTAAGGCTGGTGTATCCTCTTAAAACTATTGACAGGCGTTTGAGGAACACAACATAGAAAATAAAAAACATTGCTCCATAGCACACAGTGTACCTTTCATCAGTGTTACCAAACACCATGCACAGGTCTTTACATCCCAGTATACTGGGACTATTCCCCAGTGAAACTGTGTGTTACGAGAGGGATTTAAATCAAATATTTTGCATTTCATTGGACCGCTGATAAAAGTACGGTCTTCGAATGTTTTGTCCACCTCCCTTATTATAGATTGATTGTGGATGGATGTTATTATTTGTTGAAATTGGTTTACTAACAATACTAGCGCACCTAAGCACACGTCTTACTTTGTTTTACAACAAGAAAAGATGATATAAATCATAGAAACTGATCTATTATTTTGATATGCATATATTTGCATGATTTCACCGACCATGTGATCTGAAAGGGTTCAAAAAGGCATTTTTCATTTCATCTAGACTTTCATCATAGTTTAAGGCACAATGTGCTCCAGGACTTAAGACCAAAACAAAAGGCTGCTCGTGATCATCTTGGCTCAATTCTTTCACATTGCTTCACTCACTCTCTTGGTCATCCGCTCCCTGTCACACCAATGAAATGACTGTGTTGCAAAGACTTCTTTGCAGATTAAGCTGCCATGGCTCAAAGGACAGCTTGTCTCAAACCGTTGGCACTAGCACGGCTTGTGTTTTGACCGGCACACGTTTATGGTTTGTATTGCTTGGTTACTAATGGAATAGTGCACAAAGAAGCATACCAGGAGGGTAGTTAAAACTAGTTGTGCTCCAAAAGCCCCAAAACCATGACACAAGTGAATAAGGGGAGGTAGAGGACGGGAGAACAAAATAACAGCCCGCAGCTCCCACCACCCACCACGTCTTTAAATCTTTCTATGATCTGAAAAAGGCAACAAATGACAATAGAAACCTTCAGCATAATTTAAAACCGAAACGTTCAGAGCATGTGCTTTGATGAGCTGCCAGAGTTCTCTGCATGTTGTATATATTTTTGTTTTGTGCGTATTCACTTCTTTATGCATCCATATGGGTTTTTTTTCCTCCTCTCATCCATTGATATCAGTGAGGGGGAGGCATATCAAGTCCCAGGAACAACAAAAGACCAGTCAATTTTTGTCCTGCCACTTTGGATACAGTATTCTTTTTCATTTGTCTGCGAGTTCTTTGGTGACAAAAAGTGAAACATATACAAACTTGTCTATTGCAGATGAGGTTTTGGGGATATTTTGCTGTAAATCCTGCTTTTCCTCCAAGAGAATAGGACCACAATAGCATCCATGATATCATTGTCTTTTGCTTTCAAATTAGTTTTTTTATGGGAAAAGGGCACCTAACCTTTCCTCAGAAATCAGACTTCAAGGCTCTGTGCCATTATTCAAGGGAAAACATATTTTATTTTTATTTTTGTGTGACACACTTTTTTACACCAGTCAATGTCTAAATGCTAGTGGTGTGTTATCCATATTCTTAATTTGCATTAAATGCTATTGAATTACAGCTAATACTCTTCTACTTCCACTTTGTCAGCCTGAATGACAACACGCCTGTATGAACTGTAATTTTCCAGTGGCCAAATATGGAGGCGTCTATCTACTGCAGTGGCGGAGATTAAAACATTAATAATGCATCCACAGGTCATGAATCAAAATTTTTCTTTTGTCATTTCAAAGGGGCACTGACACCTTCCACCGGCCCTTCTGGTCTGTATTTAATTTTACTCGGCAAAGAAGAATTGACTATCTGTTCTGTGTTGATATGAATTGAGGTCAGGAGAGTGTGTTATTTAATTCTTGACATAATTACAGCAGTCCTAGAGAGTCATCGCAGTTAACATGAACAGGGTCAAGGTCAATCCAATTCCTTTGGAGTGATACAGCTAGGATTCAATTGAGAACCAATTGAATCAACCATAAATGATCATTTGTAATGTTAATTTCCTTTCTTAACCCGACAAATTGAAATAGAATCGAACTAGAGTCTGGCGACTCCTTGCTTTAGGGTACATCCTTTACAGTTTTAGCTGCATCCCACTCCGTCTTTTTCTTTATCTTTGATACATCTGTTTGGCTATAAAAGCCCATCATTATTGCTGTCATTGCCACTAAAAGCCCTCTTTCCCCCAAATTCTTACCGATGACCATAATTCTCCAAGCCCCTTGCGACAATCTATGTTTTGAAGTACCTATTTCTCTGTGTCACTCCAGCCTCCTACTTGATGTATATCCTCTGAGCAGGGGAATGAAGTTATAACCTAAAATCTCTCTCTCTCTGTACTCCCCCCCCCCCCCACCCCCACCAACCCCCCAAACCCCTTTTCCTCTCACTTTGTCTCTTTCATTGCAGTTGCTGGCTTCGCCTGGACACCTACTTCATTTGGAGTTTCATAGGACCAGCAACCTTGATAATTATGGTAAGCGTTGCCCCCACACCCCTTCTGCTCATTAACCCTGCTTAGCCTGCGGGTCATCGCCTAAATGGTCCACCGAGATTTCTTTTTCTGGCTCCTATCCTCCCTCTTTTCTCTGCCCTGTTGAGCATATATGCCACCGCCGGACACGGAGCCGTCCAGAGAAACGAATGAGGGGTGTAGAAAATATATCGCAGTTTGTCACCTCGCTGCAGTCACCGGCTAAGACAATTATTGGGGGATAGGAGTGTGGTGAGAGAAAGAGAGTGAACTCTGCACAGTATGCAGTGTTGGAGTCATCCGCACTGAGATTATGATTGATTTTGTTCCTGTTCCAACTCGTACTCCACTACCTGCTTCCATCTCCTCCTCACAGGCACACTGACAGCATTGGGTGCAGATACACAAGCTGTATGCAAGGAGGACAAACACACACACACACACGCACAAACACTTTCTGTGTCTTTTCCACCAAGGACAGCCCCAGTTTTCAAATGAAATATCTCATTTATTGATCCATCTGCTTTAAATCTGATTTCGGAATAATGTTCTTCTAACTGTTTAAGCTAATGCAAAGCTGTAAATATTGCTGCGCAACAAGATATGTGCTCCCTATTATCTAAGATACCAGTCAGCCAATTAATATTGGGAATCAGTAAATTATCTAGTAAATATCCTCAACAACTACAAATGTGATTATTGTATTGTCCCACTGGTCCCAACATGTGAAATTCGAACAACTTAACGCAACTCTTAATGCTCAGCTGGATGCTAAATCCCAACATGCATAAAGCACTTTCATGCTCCAGTTTGGTGAAACCATTAACCTCATGACTCACTCCTTTCTCTTTTAGATTTATAAACAAAAATATATGTTGGAAAGAATGCTGGAGCTCAGATCCAATAGTCCCCTGTACTTTGGTGAGGGTTTGGTCAAAGATGCACTTTAAGCAGTTAAACACGTTGCAATGCTCGCAAAGTCAGGAAAATCTTACCTGTGAAATCTTCTGAAAAGAACTGTTCAGTCTTTCTTTTCAGAAGATTTCACAGGTAAGATTTCCCTGACTTTGCGAGCATTGAATGAACAGTTTGTTTTTCTGTTCAAATTAGGTGCAAAATTCAAACTCATTGAGATTACACAAATTAGATTTTTATTGTTAAGTTAGTTATTTGAATAAGAAATCTGGTACATGAAGACAATATAGTCAATTTAGAGGTATGCATTGAATGTCCTATTTTATAGCAAATAGTCCACATCAAAGTGTTAATGAAATTACATCCCATTAAATGTTGTCTTGGCTCGTGATAAAACAGGGGACATAAATAATGCTATGATACATTTTATAAATACAGGTCAAGCCAGGAATTTCGTTCAATGCCACATTGTTTTGTCAATACTTAAAATACACCCAGGTAATGCATCATACACTTATTATGCATTGTAATCTATTCATAGCACTGTACAAATAGTATTATTCATAATAATTCATTACAATAATAACTATACATAATAAAGCATTTGTGATTACTTATTAGGTATCATAAAACATCATCATTTCTGGCCACTCACTGACTTGATATTTCGGTATTATAATTCCCATAGTTGTAATGCATCATAGTATTATTATAATGCATTACAATCAGTACTATAATACATTATATGTGATTAAAAGTTACTCAGTGTCTACTTTAAGAAAAAGGTTAAAAAAAAAACATTTAAAAAATCTTCTGAAAGAACAAAGAAATGTGGAAAAATATGTTGTACACTTTACACAAACACTGACTACTTAGAGTAATTTATGTTCATATTACAACTCATTATAACTCTGATTATATATATATATTTATATGCATTAGAGCTATGTAAATTAAAATACATGATCATAGCAAAATGAGCAAAAAAATAAATAAATAGAATCAAGAGTGCAGTAGGCAAAATATAACCACATAATGATGTTTATATTGACTTATAGACCCGGACGTCATAGAATGTGTTTTTTTCCCTCTTTTATTCCCTGTGCTTGTCTCTAAGTGTGAGACGGGTTTTGAATAAGTCAGACGGAAAGGCTCCCTCATACAAGTATGCAGCTGTCTTGTCTCACCGTTCTCTGTTTAGTCGGTTATACCACCGTAGAGGTTTCATGGGATTTTGTGCTCTGTTTGGCAAAGTGGGAAACCAAGTCTGGCTGCAGCGTTCCAGCTCTGTGCTACAAAGTGCCCTGATTTAAAATGAATGGAACTGAAACAAGAAACATGAAACCTCTCTCTCTCTCTCTCTCTCTCTCTCTCTCTCTCTCTCTCTCTCTCTCTCTCTCTCTCTCTCTCTCTCTCCCCCCCCCCCCTCTCTCACTCTGAATCTTTGTCTGTCTCTCAGCTCAATGTCATCTTCCTGGGCATCGCTCTCTATAAGATGTTCCATCACACGGCCATCTTGAAACCAGACTCCGGTTGCCTGGACAACATCAAGTAAGAGCACTCCCATCACCCAGATATCCATTAAAGTCGTACAGAAATAGCACTCCTTATGACATTTGTTATGGATGGAAAGAATGCTTCAATGTGACTCGATTGCTTCCACCAAATGCACTCAGACAGCTGAATTGTATCTTTTGGAGTCCAACTGTTCCTCATGTTTCCTTCAGTTTAATGAAGCACTGGTTAAAGAGCAACATTTGGATGTTCAAACCGATGTTCCCGAGCAATTCACATTTTAACACCCTCCCCTTTAGCTATTAAAACCTAATTAAAAGCACTTACGGTTGTGAACACCCAACCCAAGGGTCTGGGAGTCTGAGCCTGCAAGGTAAGCCCTTCCAATTAGGATAAAAGGTTGTCAGGCAGTGTTAAAATCAAACAGGTATTTTTTTGCATCCCCACTCTTAAGAACACTGTTGTCTGTACAGGAGAAGGCCTGGAGACAATCTGACAGACATGACTGGTGTTATCTTGATGTCAACATTCCGCCAATGAATATTCATATTGTGTGTGTGTGTGTGTGTGTGTGTGTGTGTGTTTGAGTTTATCTGCGTTTGCCTGGCTGCTTCCAGATGATATGAAAGCTTGAGGGAAAGTAACGATTATAAAACTCAGATTCAAACTTCCTTTGCTGTTAACAGGTTTGCAAGTAAAAGTTCTATATATATATTGTATGTGTGAAATTAATTTCACTTTTGCTAAGCTAAGTTTCAACTCATAAAAGTTTCAAATAGCTTTTCAAGAGGCAAGACATCCGGAAGTGCAGTAATATGTAATGAAAATGTGTATCCCCTTGTGAAATGAAACATACAAAATATGTCGGTTTAAAATTCAAGGGCCTTATAATTGGTTCGCTTGTTAGAGCTTATTTATTCAAAAGAATGCTGTTTGTTTGTACTACAAGAATCTTGTTCATTTCCGTATGATACGAAAGTCAAATAGCTTTAGTTGTGCAATCCATCATATTTACAAAGTAACCTTAGTGTTAATAAGTGCAGACTTGAGGACTTGGCACACTGGGGATGTTTTTTCGAGCAATTCATTTGCACATCCATATATTTTTTTCAGTTGCACCTATATTTATGAAACAACACAGAGGCTTTATCGTCCCAACCAAGATGGCAAACCGTATTGACAAAGGCAGCGCATACCAGATTCACTCCTCTTGTTCTTACCTTTCACAATAAAAGCCCTAAACATATACTATAGTATTTCAAGTATTACGCATTTTCGTGTTGGCTTGACTTGTCCCCATTGTGTAAAGGCCTTCACACTCAAATCAAGGCAGTCATGTGATCCATTGTTTCACTAAACATATTGATTAGTGCAGCTGTAAGAACTAAAGCTTTACATGTATTGTCGTCTCATGAAGTGTTGGAAAGATACCACCATTTGTGCATTAAACTCCACAGATTTACCTTTATAGATTGGTTCAGTTAAACTATCAGTTAAACATCTAAAGATTTCAGCTTGTCTGGCTGGATGTGAATAAACTGTTTTAAAAGTTGTTTTTAAGGTCCCGTTGCCCTGCAGAATGACAGGGTCATTTTCGGTCATTGCCTTTGGTGTAAGCTCCAGCTACCTGGTGTCAGTACACACTCGTTCTACAGATGGTGTAAAGTTGTTTTGAAGCCCGTTTGCTGTGATGGATAAGGGTCTCTGCTCTCTTTTTGCTGTCTCCCTCACTTTTTTTAAGCCACTCTGGACACATTAGTCTACTTTATGGCCGGCGCTCTGGCTGTTTTTTGTGGCATCACATCACAGTTTGTGTCTCAGCAGCACAGTGGCCCTGTCTGCCCTGCTCCTCTCAGCACAGTGATACACACATAAAAAAACTATCTTCTGCAAGCATGATGTAGCATGCTTAAGCAGCACCATGTCAGACCATACTTTGTTTTTCAATCACCAATTCACTGCAGGATGTTCCCGAGTGGAGCTGTGGTTTTTAAGTGCTGCTTTTGAGCAGGGCCAAAGTGAGACCGGCACTGACATCACTGTTACCTCATGATGACATTTAGTGTTCACCAGATGTGTCACTTCTGAGAAACACAGACGTTGCTCTATTTTGAGGTCAGTCCAAACTTGACATCTTCCTCTCTTTTGTCCTAGTTTGTAATATGATTATGTGTTTTGGTCCTATTTGATTCAGGAGTGTAACAAAGAAAACTTAGATCACGTGTGTGCACTTTGTAGTAATGAAAGAACAGCAATTGGGTTATGAATGGAGAATTTTGAAGCAGATGCCTGGAGCATTGACACAGCCATCAAGACTTGACTTCCAAATGATCTAAATATATGTCAGGCTGTGATCTGTGGCTTTTCCCCATGCCTTTCCTATTGAATGCAATAACATTGTAGGTACTCTGTTATCTGTTATTAGGAACCAACCCAAACATGTGCTTGTTTCCACATATGCACAGTAATTTAGTCCCAAGCTCAAACATCCACAATGGACTAAGACTTATTGTGATTCAAACGCTGGCAGAAACGCAGGCAGACCACCTGCAGCCCCCTGAATTGTCTCTCCAGCTTATATACCGAGACATGGTGTGGAAAAAGATTGCTTTGCAGAGAAGCTTGATAAAGCTCCAGTCCACGACTGGACCAGCACTGATCCAAAAGACTGGAATAGTTTTCTGATGATATTTGCCAAGGCGGTTCTGTATGTTGCCGTTCTTTGGTGCTACAAGATACATTGCATAGTTTGTTGTGCAGTAAAATATTGACTGCTGGAGTTCTCAGTGTCGTATGATTTATTACACCGGCCTCACATAATGTACGAAACAAGTGACCTCTTGACCCCCGAGACTTGCTCACTCTCCGAAACGGTCTGCAATGTTTCAAATGACCATTGGAAAATAGTATGAAGTAGCGCTGCTTTTGTCAGCCCTCATTCATCTGACACAGTGTTTAAGTCTCAACACACGGCAAATACATTCAGACGACTAGCTTTACTAAAAATACTGCTAAGCCAAACCCATCATGGCACGGTCTGTTTCATCGTAAACAATTGGTAAGTATGATGGAAAATTAAGTGTTTTAGTTTTTAACATGGGTTGAATGACCATTTAGTGTCCAATGTGGATTAGCAGTCAGTTCTTTCCCAATGAGCTTTTCTTCGAGTCGCCAAGGTGAACCGGTTTGATGATGATGATATTACGGGTTAATTAGGTCAATCTATCTCTGTTTAATGAGATTTGCATTTGTTTGTGTTATATTTCTGCCATTTGCATCCTCTTAATGGTTTGATGTCACATTTTCTGTTCAGATTTCATCACGCTGCCTTGTTTTTATATGCATGTTTCATCTCCTCTTCGCTGTGTATCTTTCTCCCTCCCCTCTATTCTTCTTTTGATTAGCACACACATCCTGCCTTTTTTTTTCATCTGAGGCTGTGTTTATCTATAACATCGTTCTGTTTTTCATCTTCCATTTTTTTTTCCCCTCTTCACTTTAGCTACCGTTATTATGATGGATGTGTTATTGTAGAATGGCACTGGTAAGATGCAACATTTCTCAGTAGAGGATGTAGAATTGATATTGTGTTTGTGTTGTTTCCCTCCTCACCCCATAATAGAGTCAGTGGCTGCCACTGCCCTGTGATTCATGGATTACAATATGACTTTTGCACTCTTGTGATTTTACATACCTAACTTGTTTCTGAATGTGGTATATTTAGAATATGATGGACTGTAAAAATATTTTTGGAGAAAGGTGTGACTTTTGACTTTCATAGCTTCCTCCCCGTACAGATAAGAAACTTCAATTGAAATATGCTAACAAGGATGAATTCAAAGATACAAAACGGCTCTGCCAACATCAAACACGTGGCGCTATTGATGTCTTAAACACTTTGAGGTGATTAGCATTTTAAGCATACCTTTGGTTGAATAATTAACACCCTGTCGCGTTGATCACATCACTTCCTCTTTTCCTCCCAGAAACGGCCTATAAAAAGACTTCATACAGATTTCAAACAGGTTGAATTGACCAATTGCAATCTCATGCATAAATGATCTGAGACATTGCAATGAATGGCATCTCTGCAAATGAAGTCATTTTGAAGGAAATTGGTGGTAATTTGATACCACAGTCTGAAGGGGTTCTCTGTTCAAAATTACTATTTTTTGTCGACGATTGCCACAATGAAGTCTCTTTTTTGTGTATTTCGAAAGCCTAGAAGTGCTCTGCTGCAAACCCTCAGAGAGGGATGACATATCTATATATTGCACAGCCATTCGAATAAATAGATGGTTTACTGAAAAGCACAGTTGAGTAAGTACTATATTTGATGCTATATTTAGCATTCAAAAATGTGATTCAATTACACATTTAATTAGAATTATTAATAAATACCATGACATAGCATTTGCCTTACCAAGTACTACTCCTTACTTAAACACTTTTGAGCGTATTGATGGCAAAAATATGAACCGAAAGGATTTGTAACTGTTGTATTAGCAGCTTTCAGGCATGCGGCAGTCCTGCCGGGATAAAACTCAACTGAAATGCACCCTCTTCGTTCATAAGTGAGCGTAAGTGTTATGCTATTCAGTGACTGTCTCTGAAGTTTTGCCTTAAGGCTGCTTCCATGCAGCTCTCAAACTCATTCCCATATTTGTATCTAACTCCAGACGAAGATAGGCCATGTGCAATAGGAGTCGTAGCCTGTTCATATCCTGTCCACTCGGATGCATTTCTTATGACTTCTTGTGTTTCTATCATAAACCATTTGCCGAACAAAACTAACTCGTTAGAGGACAATATTTTGTTCTCTTTGTGCCCACTGCTTGTGTTTCTGTGTCCATTCCGGGGGCAGTCGTCTTGATGAAGTACCTCTCCCACCAGGTCATTAAGACGGCCCTGGGAAAATTATGTTTAATGGTTGCCCTGGTGAATTCATAAATCATTTATTTTGCCGCACACCTGGCCAATTTATAACAGCCTAAATGTGAAAGTCTGCCAGCATTTATGAGGAGAGCTAGATAATTCAGTGAACCAGGATAATGAGGGTTATCACCTGTAAATCACAAACAAATCCCCTCCCAAAATGTATTGAATGTCTGGTGTTGATGTTTAGATGTAAATGCTGTGAATTTATCTTTAATCTACCCTGCCAAAATAAGTAATCTCCATTCTTGGTGTATTGTTTCCCTCTTAATGTCTACATTTGTACGTTTTATTTATAGCCATACATTTTGATTACGCCTGTCCATGTTTTGTTCTGTGAATTTAATGATTTCTGTTCATTTTCTTTTGTTATTTTTGCTCTTGTCATATCACTCAGCTATCAGGACTATGAACCTGAGATCAAGTAAGACAAAATTGGAAGGGCCATTTCCACATAATTCCATCTTTCATTTGCTCCTTTTTATGAACTAATCCGCACCCAAATCCGTCGAGATGCCTTTCTGAATCATTAACATGATTTATTGTGGAGTACTCAGTCATGTTGAAGGCCACATTAGTGTGCACACAGCACTCTTGTCTTAGATATACGAAGCCTACAGAAGTGACGAGCAAGATTAGTTTTAAATGGCACCTGCATCTTCATAGTGCAGTCTATAGATATCTTAGCACTGTAATATCACTTGTCAGTCAGTTTTTTTCCCTATCTGCATCCATTGTGGAAAAAAATAGTTGACATAATAAGCTAGAAGCAGTAGATAAATACTTGAAATACCTGAAATTAATAAATACATGATTCAAACAGTTTACATTACCACTAGTATATCATTTTTGATGTAACCTTATTAACCTCAGAATAACGCTTCCATTAACCTGGGTGTTAGAATACTGAGACATATCCAACCGCTGATGTACACAACAGCAGAGAAGTTTGCCAATGGTTTAGATAGTCAGCTATTGTATACACAATACTCAATCAAGATGATCTGATTGTGTGCGTTATTGTGCTTTGACAATGCGTGCCACTCAAATTAGAGGCTGCCGAGATAAAAGATATCTGCCTCCTTCAGATGGCTGTTAAATGACTTAATCTCACTCAAAAGGAAGACTGGATGCATGCAGTCTGTTGGCACGACGTGGGCAAAAATTGGATATTAATCTTACCTCTGCCTCTGTACCAAAAGGGTGCAGGTGAAGGAAAATTGCCATTTCTCTGCACAGTGTACCCTGCATGAAGATAGAGCCCTTCATTCTTAATAGACTCTGTGTTGTTATTAATCTCAGTTCAAGAGTTTACAAGACACTTATCCCAACCCTTAGGTAATAGAATCCAACATGTAATGTACTCATTTAAAAAGTCTTCTTATGAAAATGCCATATTTGTTATTCTGTTATTTAAACAGACGTATATCATATATACAAATATGCAGTTTTTTGACCATCTATCATTATTTATGAAGATTAAAGCCACTGTCATTTCTCATCAATTTATTTCTTCCCCTTCTTCATTTTTGTGCATAGGAAAACCTTTAACTGGATTTTAGCATACTAACGTTGTCAAATGGTTTCCAAGATGGCTGTTTTTTTCTGTTCCAGATCATGGGTGATTGGGGCCATTGCCTTGCTGTGCCTGCTGGGCCTGACCTGGGCCTTTGGCCTGATGTATGTCAACGAGAGCACGGTGGTCATGGCCTACCTGTTCACCATCTTCAACTCCCTGCAAGGAATGTTCATCTTCATCTTCCACTGTGTGCTGCAGAAAAAGGTATGGGGCTATTTTCAAGATGTGCTGTGTGAAATCAGTTGATCGTTAGGTTAATTTCATGCTTCAGCAATTATGTCAGAAAAGCGCCTCCAAATGCACCAAGCATGATATTGTTACCCTTGGATTTTGTCCGGTGGTTGGTTTGCATCGACTGTAACTGTGCTTGTATTGCGTACAGGTGCGTAAGGAGTATGGGAAATGCCTGCGTACTCACTGCTGCAGTGGAAAAAGTGTGGACAGCTCCATCGGCTCTGGAAAAGGCACCGCCTCTCGTCCTCCAGGACGTTACTCTACTGGGTCACAGGTGGCCAAATTAAGTTATACTCCCCTTTTGGTTTTCTTTGTTTCATTCTTGATTCACTGCACTTAAAAGTATCTTCTTTAGTAGGACTAATTAGCTCTCATTTGGTTTTAGATTACCACTGCACTTTATCTTTGACTCGTCAGTCGGCACAGCGAGGGCGACTTATTCCTAGATAATAATCCATTAGACATGCACCTCCTTACAGAATTTAGATACAAGGAAACTGTAATGTGTTGCACGTCGCCCGACCACAGCTTAAGTTATTAAGAACCTTTGTGACTAAGTATGCATGATAGATTGCAAGGAAGTACAGCATATGTTCTTGTTCGGAAGTGGTAGCAGGAAATAGTAGTGCATGTTAAGCTAAAAAACTATTTCAAGTCTGCAATTAATTTCCAGTGGAGCAGGCTGCACATTGGTACAGCGACGCTGACTAAAGTATTGGCTCGAGCTTTGTGAGGAATTTCTTCACGCTCACAGATGCAGATTGGACTCCCTCTGCCAAAATATGTGAATTCTGTCCCCATGTAAAGTCAATTGTTAATGGATTCCGCCCACATTGACATGAAGTATAGGATGAAATGCCATCATACACTGTAATTGAACATAATTTCCATATTCTAAAGATTGTGATTTCCTTCCAGTTATAAAAATAGTCCTTAGTCAAGCGTGCAGAGGCAACCCACGATACAAGCTGGATTCTGCTCACAGATCAAAGCGTTTAATTATACGCAGTGCTTTGACAAGATGGCTTTAACCTCATGCTCAGTCGCTTTATATGAGCAAGACAGGAATGGAAACACTCAGAAAGACGTGCTTGTTTATTGCTTACTCTGAGGCATCTAAATGAATGTGTAATCAGCAAAGTACATTTGAACCCGCTGGCTATGAATGGTTCAAGTTTCTATCCGTCCAAAAAACAAGAAGTAGCAGCAGTGTCATTTCCAACCCATCTGTGTCTTCAGTGCTGGGGACAACATGACGTACAATATGTTAATGAAATCGTCTGTCAGTATATGTTCCTGTTAGATTATAAGAGCTATGTGTCACCTGGGGGGTGACACAAAAGTGCCGTCCTGATCATAACACATCTGCGTGGACATTTTTTCCACATCCTTTGAGAGGATAGTTCAAAAACATGCTCATGGTCTGAATGTCAAATAGAGAATTTCAGGAGGTGATGGTGCTGTGACATTTGTTTCAAATTTAGATAATAATGTTGGCAGTGTCGATGACTTTGAAGGCTTAATAGCTTAATTAACTTAATAACTTAATAGCATTGCTTCATTGCATGACTTTTCTTTCAGTCCCTGCTGCTATGCTATATTTTGCATGTATAAATTGGTGCTATGGGAGTGTAAAGATGATACACCCGTGCCATGTTATTAACAACAGAAATGATTAGTAAAACCACAAAAAAAGACCATTATTTATCTTTTATGTGAAGCATTTCATCACAAAACATTTTAAATATTTTATTTTCACCATCACCAATCCGTGTTTCGATCTGTAAATCTCTGAAGTCCTCTGCCAAGCCCGTCTTGCATAGAATTCGAGAGAATTCAACTCCGTGGTTGAATACCCAGTTACTTAGCTTGTGCACCAGCCCATGGGGACTCTAACATAATTAACCAGGATGAACCCTTTTGGATTGAGCATTTAAAACCTGAGACACTGATTCGGAGAGCTTGACTGATGACTTTATTATTGACTTCACCTATCCCAGTACTCGTGCTCATCTTTAATTGGAGGTTTCTTATACCCACGGTATGGCTTAAAAACTTGATTAAAAAGCTCACTTTTCTTGCTTCATATCTTACCCTTTATTATGCTTAACAGTAGGTGAGTGTAATAGCACTTTTCAAATATCTAATAATGTTGCTTATGTGTGGTTGATTTTCATTTAAATGAAGTTATCGTTCATGTGCAGACTTGTTAGCTGTATTTCTGACAATGTCCAGAGTGAATTCTGACGTGTTTTGACATGTTTTTGTTGTCCCTGCAGAGTCGCATCCGTCGAATGTGGAATGACACAGTCAGAAAACAGTCAGAGTCTTCTTTCATGACCGGTGACATCAACAGCTCTGCATCACTTAACAGAGGTACTTGGTCCTGCACCAAATATTTACTTGAATGACTCTCAATACACCGGCCTTCACATTAGACTTTATTACTAATGCAAGTCACAGTTTTTCCCAAAAGATTTCTTATTTTGTAGTTGCAATAGCTTTCCATTTAATAGGACACAAAGACTTGAAAACCTTTTTTTGTGTGAAAGCATAGCTTTCAACTACAAACCTTGAGTCAATGTAAATCAGTCATTTCACAAAAGTTTTCACCAGATACTCAAAATGATTAAAGTTTCATTAGAACACACATTTTCTTCCCAAATTTTAATTATAAATCAATGTAACTACTCAAATTGCTTGGTGCATCAGTCAAAGTAAAGGAGTTTACAAAAATGATTTCATTCAATCGAATGTAATGACATTTCCTCTTTACCCTCCCCCATCTTATTGGAAATACCTTGATATGGAAGCTGGGCTGACTCTCAGGAAAAGTGCTGAAAAGCAGACAAAAAAAAATCAATTCAGTGGAATTCCCTCTCAGAGACACGTTAATAAAAAGTATTTTACCATCGTTTACAGCAGTGCAGTAAATAGAGTTAACTTCAGGAGAAAATGGATCACAGCCTACATCTGACATCGAGTGGCACATACCGCCCTGGATGGCATCCATCCCTCACACTCTCGCCCCTCATCACATCTCTTGATGGAGGGCTCCAGCTCCACACTACTTGCTCTCTAAATTCGCTCTGGGCGCCTACTTGCGTTGACACTAATGCATAGTTACAATGATGGATTAATGTTCGACACAGGGAAGAAGTGTCAAGATCTCAATAATTAGACACTCAGCTTAGCACCATCAACAGACACAGTCTTGATCCATTGTGGAGAAGCTAAATTGGGGCAGGAGGGTGGGGCAGTAGAAAAGTTGAAGAAAAGCGAGATCTTTCATAAAGGCAAAAGGCGAAGTTAGTCATTCTGAACGCAATTGTATACCCTCGGCTTCATACCAGGCTGGATTTGATGGTGACAACACTCACAAGAGTTAAGAGGGTGCCCAGCCATCACAAGTATCATAAGGAGCAGATACAAATAGAATTCCACTCATCCGTGGCTGCTCCTGCTCCTGTGTTGTTATTATGAGTTGAGGAGCGACTCTTTCTTGTTGATTAGTCCTTTTGATTTCCCTCATCTCGGCTTCTCCCCCCTTTGGCACCTGAGAGCAAGCTTGCAGCTGACACTCTCGCTGTGTTCCTCAAGTGAGCGAAGTCATGCGTTCATCTTGATAGCATTGCATGTTGAATTTATGCCAGCATTCGGGATTATTGCACCACACAATCAGTGCAATCAGTGAAGCTTTGGAAATTGTCCAATTTATCCAACATAGACACAATAAGTGTGGGTTCTGTCACTGGGAGAATTCAAAAGGGGCTCGTGTTCATGGCATACACTGTAATTAGGGCAAACAGCAACAACAAATTAATGTTTGAAAATAAAAACATTCTGTTTTCCAAGCTAAATTATAATTTGGCGAATAAATACACCACTCAAAAATTGTTTGATTAATGCTGAAAGAAGACTCTAAATAGCACTATTGAAAAAATAGTCATTAAGGATAGTCTTAGAACATATTTATTCAATAAGAACCACCTCAAAAAGTAAAAGACCAACTTTTTAAGTGTCGCAAGGTCATATACAAATATTTCTTCATTTGTTTGACACATTCAGAGCATTAGAACATTACACACTACATTACGCCAGAGGATCTAATTGCTGTGTACTTGTACCTCGTATAAAATACCTGTACTTGTTGTGGCACAGCATACTGGAAGCACACACATGTATTGTCCTCATGAGTCTTGAATTTGCTGCTTTAGAATTAATAGCATAATATCATGTTGACAGGTTTTGTAAACAGGAAATGAACGTGAATGTTTCCAGGCATATTGGATATTCAGCATAATGTATTCAAACACATAAACAAATTAATTGTTTCTATCAACGGCAAAGAAAAACCAAAACATCAGGGAATCTGCCCCATTCATGTATAAGATTGCAGCTCTCAAATATGCAGCTAATCACAGGGCTCAGACTGTGAATGTTTCTATGGTGCGATGCTGTGGTTGGGAAACTTATGTCATTTGGGCAAAATCCTAGCAACAAGTACCCGATGACAAGTGTCGCATGAATTGAAAATTAGCCAATGTTCGGTTCTTGTGAGGGAAGCCAGGTTAAAGTAATAACTATTTTGATTAAAGAGAGGACATGTCACTAAGCCTGTCACAATTAGTAATTTTGTCGGACTATATATATTAAATAAACAATATTATTCTCATTTGGTGATGTTCTAATCTAATGTAAACAAACACAACGGGCTAAATAGAGATCAGTAGAATTCATTGTGGTCATGTCCATATATCTCAGGGTGGGGCTAAACTAAACTCATGTTTATAGTGTTTACTGAGGTAATAGATCAAGTGAGAAGTCATTTCGTCCTAGACTTCTATACACACTGACTTATTTTTGCAACCACAATAGTTGCCCCCTTCTGGTTATTAGAAACATTGCAAGTCTAAGGCTCTTCCACATAGGCTTGACCTCTGCCTCCTGGTCACTGCTGTAGTCACTACTTTTCTCAGTCATGCTAATGATTGCATCAAATCCACTTAAATCTGGTTCTTAGTTAAAGCTAATCATTGCCATCTCTGTTCGGGGAAGGTGTTTTGCAAACAGTCAATTAAAATAATTGAGAGCACTCTATTTTTTTTCCATTACCTCAGCCTCAAAGATCAAACAGTGTCTCGAGTGATTATTGTATTTTGCCCTGTTTGAGTCTAGAAATGTAAGAGTTGATGTGTTGTGTTGGCTGTGCCGATGCTTCTGTGTATTTGATTTAGGAATGAGAACAGGCTGCACACCCTGCTTATTGGTTGGGGTTACATCCCCATGTGGGCTCCAAATGTTGTTTACTATTTTTGTATCGGTCGATACATTTTTTTGTAGGAAATTGTTGCATATTATTACTTTAACAATACAATGAACAGACTTTCCATCGGGCCCATTAGCCATGTCAGTTCAGCTGCCACTTTCATGTAGCAAAACCCCTTACATTAATGATCATGTGATCATTTGGGTGTTAATGGCTGTCATTGCTCAGCTGCATCTGCCCAACTGATATGTATGTTCTCTCTCTTCCTCTCTGTCCAAATCTCACTTTATCTACCCACCTACCTTTTTCTGTCTCAACGCTCTTCTTCTCTTCTGTTTTTTTCTGTCTCACTCTGTCTCTTTCTGGCTGCTCCAGGGGCTATGGCTAACCATCTTATACCTAATGCACTCCTACGTCCTCATGGCACTAACAATCCCTATAATACATTGCTTGGGGAATCGGCAGTCTATAACAACCCTCTGGGCATGTACAACACACAAGGTGTGCTAGCTTCTTTTCATTCTTTAACATTGTGGCTAGGGCAGTGTTTTTTTCCTGTCTGGTCCTGGAGAAACTGCAAGTTTTCAGATCTTTGTTCAACTTTATGATTGGAGAGTTACAAGTAACAGACTTGCACTGAGCTGAAATACCAGTGTTCACCCGTGAGCGTTTTTACAGGGCTTTGATTTAAAAAAAAAAAACACTGCTCTACGTGTTGTGTCTTAGCATTGAACAAACTATAGCTTTGTAACAAAGATCCTACAGGTTTGTTCTGCTGTGGGGTTTTTCATTGGGGGTGTATCGAGTCTCAGATCAGTTACAAAGTACACACCCAGACATTTGGCCAACTTAGACATTGTACAAATGATGAAAACTGTGTGCCTGTTGGTAGCTAGATACATCCCCGGGCATTTATTTGACATGTGCTCTAATGTTGTCAGTGAAGCTTGTGTGCCATGTCTTTTGTCTCTTATTTTACCTTTTTTTTTGTTGTTGCTCCTGTTAGATCGTCAAATATTGTTTGTGATCAATTTGTAATTGGATCTAATATTTAAATTTAAAATGCAATTCATTTCTATTCCATAAAATAGTCTGAAAAGCAAAAATGAGGATTACCATTAATTTGATTCTCTTAGTGTTTAAATAGTTTCATGAATATAATCCTTTCCATTTTAAGCCATAAATGGTTAAATTGTCCGACTCCTTCAAAGAATAAATTGCCCTTCCATTTAGAACTTATAATTGTAAAAAATTGCTCATTCATATATTTAAAATGAGGGTTATTAAGTCAATGTAAATTTGATCTACCCGTTGGTTAGCTTTCTTGGGGTTTGGGGTTAGAATCATTGGTACTTGAATATAACATCAATCCAAATGTCAGATTTGAGTATTAGAAACCAAAAATATATTCATTTTAATCTGGGATCAGGCTATTGAAATACATTTTTTCTGTGTGCAGAGCAGTTATTTTCCCCCAAACTTTTGGCAGTCAATATGAGATCGCTGTAACTCTGAGGCTGTAAAACTGAGAAACTTGTGTGAATCTGAGATAAAAACTCAGAGAGCTTTGATCATGGAATAATTTATGTATACAATACAAGTACTTCCTCGGAGCTTGTGACGGGGCTATAATTTACCTACATTGCCATAGATGTGAAAGACATATCTGGAAGGATGAACATGCAAATGCATCAAACGATTTACTGGTGTATTTGACACTAGACTACAGTTGCCCTGTTTCTCCCCAAAGATTCTGCAAAACGTCTTTACTTCTATATATTTTCTTCTTGTGCTGGTTCTTCACGATGTATAAAGCGATTGCATTCCAGCAGCATTTCCTTGATGCGTCATCAGCATACTGTATGTGCACATTTCTCTTCTACCTGTCACTGTTATGCTTATTGTGTTTTCTTTTCTTCTTTCCTTCCCCTCATGCTGTCCCAAAAAAGAGCCCTACAGAGAGACAAGTATGGGAGTCAAACTAAACATTGCTTATCAAATGTAATTGACTTTGGCTTTACTTTCTTTTCACTCGATGCTGACAAAGGGGTAATGAAAACAAAATGTCATTCCCTTTGGAAGTAATAGCATTCCTTTATGACAAAGGCCCTCACCATTTCAAATAGACCTGTACAAATCTGTTTAAATCACATCCTGGACTTCACTGCTTATTATACTTTGCACTTCTTGATGTAAAAAAAAGACTTCAGGCATTTGCTGCTTCTGACATGTATCGCACTCTGATGAAGTTAATTAAATTAGTCACCTTTTACACTCACATTAACATGAAATAAGGCCTATCAATATACAAGTATTTTTTATTATTAGTGAATATTGAACCTTTGTTCATGCATTTATTTTATTATATGTTACTATTCACTATGATCAAGCCAACATATGTTTTGAAGGTCTCAGAAATGAGTCTTGTCAAGTTTTCAAAAGGTCAAACTTGTAGGCTTGACACTTGTAACACGTTGGATAGCCTTGAATGATGTAGTTTGAATTATTGTCAAAAATCATGCTTTGATGCTGATGGCATAGACTTGGTCAAACTGATAAAATATGAAAACGGAGAGAACAGAAAGTCTCATTCCTTTCAATGTGGGTCGATATGTTTGAATAATTAATGTCTAGAAAGAGGACTAGATATGTTCACACAGGCAAAGCAGACATTAAGAAATATTTATATTCCAGTATTACAACATTACGTGTCAATGCTCAAATGGGACAATATGGCTGGGGTCCAAATTTACAGCTGTTGCTCTGGTTTGTGTTCACTTTAAGTGTTAAATGCATGGCTATGATTTGTGTCCTTGTTTGCTTGAATTTAGTGCATAAGCTTTGTGTGTTCGTGCTGTGCTTGAGCTTTGTGTTGTTTTGTGTCCCACATATATCAGTGTTTTCACCACTGCCGTAGAATAATGAAAAGTGAAATTGGCTGTTAGAAAGTTGTCTTTTTGTAACAAGGTAAGTGTCTATGATGTTAATATTTACAGGATATAGTGTTGTTTATTGTGCTTAATGGCTTTCCTAATCCAAATACTGTTGGGTCTTAATTTCCACAAAGTGCGCTTTATAGAAGTGTGGGTGACATTCAGTTTTGAGAGTGCTTGGGATTCAGGATATATTTCACAATAAAAGGGCTATGGAATTTGATAAGTAATTTGTGTTTGTAAAAGTGGATGACATTTATCTGTTGCAATTACATCCCATCAGATTTCATCCTTCTCATTTGCCCACTCTACCCCCCAACCCAATCCATGTTTGTCATTCCAGAGGGAATCCTGAACAATGCCCGGGATACAAGTGTCATGGATACTCTACCACTGAATGGTAACCATGGCAACAGCTACAGCATCGCCAGCGCTGAGTACATGAGTGACTGCGTCCAGATCATTGATCGGGGTTATAACCACAAGGAGACCACCCTGGAAAAGAAGATCCTGAAAGAGCTCACCTCCAATTATATCCCCTCCTACCTCAACAATTCCCACGAGCGCTCAACTGAGCAGAACCGGAACCTTATGAATAAGCTGGTCAATAATGTCAGCAACGGTGGCAAGGACAGTGGCTACGGGATGGGCTTGGGAATGGGGATGGGCATGAATGTGGCGCTAAGCCTGGATGACCACTCCACCTTTGGTCCACACCACGACGAAGGCCTGGGCCTGGAGTTAATCCGTGAGGAGTCCAATGCCCCCCTGTTGCCTCAAAGACCACTCCCGTCACTGCAGGCGGTGGACAACCTTAACAATCACCTCCACCAGTCAGCGCCTCCACCCCTTCCTCTGCCCCACCACCCCTTCTCGTCCGCCACCACTTCCTCGTCTCGAAGGAGGATCCCCCAGGAGAACAGCGAAAGTTTCTTTCCCTTACTTACTAACGAGCACACCGACGACGAGGGCTCATCACCCAGCCACAACCACCAGAGAGACTCCCTCTATACCAGCATGCCCATGCTGCCCGGACTGCCACATGTGTCTGCAGAATCTGCTGACGGCTCCAAGGACGGCGGGGACGACAAGAGCCCAGAGGCCAGTTCGGACGACGTTTACTACAAAAGCATGCCCAACTTGGGCTCACGTAACCACCTCCATCAGCTGCACTCCTATTACCACTTAGGGCGGGGAAGCAGCGATGGCTTCATCGTGCCCCAAAACAAAGAGGATCTGTCTCCAGAAGAAGCCCAGCCGGAGCCCTCGCACCTGGTCACCAGCCTATAGGCCCAACACCCTCCCGCTCCTCCAGTGTCCCTCCTCTTGCCGTCGTCCTCTTCACCGTGTCCCCTTGTTCCTTCAGTCGTTGGCAGTGGTAGCCTTTCTTTTTAATCTGTGCCCCAAAGACTGAAGCAGAGCAAAAGACTCTACTCGCTTTTACTGACCACAAACAGGCTATTATTGCTATGTATGGGGCCTAATGTGTGACTATATTTGGTTAAACATTGCGGGAATCTGTTGATGTTGTGTTCCCCCCCCCCCCTCCCTCCAACCCTGTGTGGTTTGGCGTGTTTTGTCTCGGTGTGAAAAGAGACAATTACTCACACAGGATTTTTAGGTCTCAGAGATATAGTCAGAATGAACTGCATAGCCCCAAACTATACAAGTCTAAACTATGGACTTCACCAGAATAAATGGGAAATTTAAAAAAGGACTATTTTATTATACTTCTGTATCTATATTGCTTTTTTGAAAGATTTTCTTCCTCTTTGGTGAGTTGCAGCACATTTTGTTTGCTGAAGTGTCCCTTCGATGAAAAAAAGAAAAAAACAACAACACAAACACACATTTTGAACAATTACATGCAGCAATTATTGATCGTATGCTTTCAAGCATAGCTGTTCTTTTTCTTTCATTTTCCTGTAATAACAGTTGTTAAAAGAGGGAGGAAAAAAACTAATAAGATAATTATGAGATATTTCTATGTAATTGTACAGATAACTAGCATTGCACACAGTAGTATGCTTTTTATTTTGTGTTCCGAGCAAACCCTTTGTCTCTGTAAATGTAGTGGTTAGGAGCAATTTAGTTCTGTTGTGCTGGCCTTTCTGGTGTTCTGGTACCAGTCTGTTTTTTAGTTTTCCTCTTTTACCACTTTCCAAGAATTGACCATCTGAATAGAAGCAAAATATCACAACAAAACGCGTATCGTGCTGGCATTTTTGTGCTACATATTCATCTCTGTTTTCAGGTCTACTTTCTGTTTCAGATAGATTTCTTTTTCCCTTTTTTTCTGTGTAGATAGCAGAGCTCTGATTCGCAGATCGTCAAGGAGACAGAATAAGTCCGAGTTAATCATGAGAAAGGTTCACAGTGCATTCTGCATCTCTACTGGCATTCCTTTGTGCTTCGAGAGAGAGAACAAATTGAACATTGATGAGCACGAGGCACTTGTACAAAAAAGAAAGATGGTTGTTTTACTTATTAAAGAAAGAGCTTTTGGAGTGAGAAAAAAAACTGGAAGTGTTTTTGTTTTTCTTCCTCAAGGAGAAAATATATTTATTTATCTGTTTACTAAACAGTAATGAAATGGAGGATGAAACTAAGTTTAGTGGTACAGATAAGTTTTTATTATCGGCTATGATTATGGCTTCTTATTTATTCCTTTTTGTAACGGTTTCCAAGTTGAATGACTTCATAACTAATATTTGTTGTAACAGTGAAACTTGTTTACCAACAAATAAATTACTGACTAAGATTCATCACTTAGCTATGACAAAAGTTTTGTCTGGGTCTTGGAACTCTTTAATATGGATTCCAGCGAAGGACCTCCAAATGATGGAACGATCCATTCATTTTGTTTTAATTTTCAGTTAATATCCCTCATTAGCCCTCTGTCCATTTTAGTGCCAAATACATTTTGGCCCAGAAACAGTGGATGTGCTCTGTATGCTCTGGTCTGCTTCACAATAGAAGCAGTGATTTCATAAGCTGTAATAAATATTTCAATATCATTGCTGGTGTAACCAATACATTCTTTACATATACTGTATGTTTTAAATGAGTTTGATAAACTAAGCAGGAGACATGAAAATCACCCGGACCATTACTCCTGGAGAAGGACAGGAAGAGAGGTAAGTATGCCTTGCCTTGAGAAGTAAATATGAAGTCATAGTGTTGTATTGTTGCATGCCGTTGCCACTGCTTTCATCAGCGAGCGCCAGATGACACACTGACAAAGTTAGTGAACATAACAAAGCCTTACATTGAACCGCTCACACAGATAAAGTAGGTCATTTCAAATGTAAGAGAATACACCCACTCATTTCAAGGCCCACCTGATATGCACAATAAACTGAATATTGTATCACTGCACCTATAAACCTAGTTTACTCTCATCATATATTGGTATTCTAGACGTCCAGTGCACTAATAAATTAATTGTTCTACTTTGTAATCAGCGGTCACAAGCTTTCTGTACTTTTCTCTCATGTTTGCCTTTTGTATTTCTCAATATCCTGTTGTAACGTATTGTGCGATGAAAAGGAAGAATTCAGGCAATGTTCAGATCTGGTTCTGTGATTGATGGCTGAGTCTTTGTGAAAAATGGCCAGGGATGTTTGTCTCCTCTTATTACAGCCGCGATCTTCCATTGGCCCGTAGGTTTAAAGGGACAGTTGATACCAAAATCCAAAACACATATTTTCTCCATTTACCTGTGGTGCTATGTATAGATCTGCTTTGGGTGTGAGACGTCGACCATCGACGTGTGTGCCGCATCTCCAATGAAATGGGACTACATGGTACGAGGCTTGTGGTACATTTGAAAATGTATTCCAGAAATCATGCAACTCTTCATAATATCTGTGGATTATTTTGAGTAACTCTGCCATGACTTCTGGAGAGACATTGCTGTAGATATTTACAAATGTTTTATTTTGGCAGGGAGGGGGGAGGTTGGCTCTTAACCCAATTGCCAATATAGTACCAATCTATTGGAGAGAAGGCAGTCATCTCTATGGCCGATCGCTCAAACTAGGCAGATTACACCAAACCAATCTGGATTGATAAACTGCACCACAGGTAGGAGGACAAATCAGTATTTTAGATTTTGGGAGGAACTGTCCCTTTAAGCATGCATCTTCACTTTGAGATGTGGCTTCGGTGGACAGCTCTGTTTGTCCCCGCTGCATCATTTTGAATGGCATTTACAAACTGGGGCGAGTTCATGAAATGTGCTGAAGATGC
Source organism: Cyclopterus lumpus (assembly GCF_009769545.1). Taxonomy (NCBI): domain Eukaryota; kingdom Metazoa; phylum Chordata; class Actinopteri; order Perciformes; family Cyclopteridae; genus Cyclopterus; species Cyclopterus lumpus. Next base: position 9,676,984 of record NC_046983.1, on the reverse strand, counting down.
CACTCTGGCTCCTTATCCACTTTATTAATAAGTTGGTACGTAAGCTCATAAGCTGCCCCGACACTGGCTGGGAACATGCTTGCGCGGCACAAAATGCCACAGTGAATAAGCAGCGCTGCAGGTCACTTCCCTTTGGCTTTGTAGACGCATAATGGCGCACAGATGTTTACTGATACATAAAAGGACGCAGATTGCAGTAAGTGTATGATATTTTAAATTCAAGCGCTATCTTTCTTTCACACTGTCTACTCAGTTTCTGAGTAGCACAAGTGTATATTAATTTGTGCTGGCAAGGCCATCAGACTTCAGACTACAAACCTTCATAACTTAAGATGTTCTGCTTAGCTCGCTAACCACAAAGTAAGTTATGCTCAATGCTCTGGAAGTAGAGCACTTCCAAGGAGAAACCAAAGAAATGATCACTATAGAATGTGTGTGCTATTTGTTCTCAAGATGCGAAAACTGCATGAACTCACATCAGTCTTTAATATTGTCTGTGTCCTTATTTCACAGTTGAAAGTACAATGCAATGGAGCAAATGCTAATGATAGAAATAACTACACCTGTCAAGCCCCCGAGGAAGCTCTCTGGCAAGCTGTTTCATCCCTAATTCCCTGACTGTGACTGGAGATATCCTTGTTGCTGACAGTTAAGGGTGAATCCCTGCATCCTACCTCCAGCTCTGGACCATCTCTTAATTCATGACTGATTTGTTTGAATTTATCTTCAATGTGACTGAACGTTCAAGTCATCCGATGCACTTTTCTCTGAAAAATCAATATAATCTGATGTGTTTCCAATGGTTCTAAAACACACCATGTTGATGTTTTCAGTGTTTGATGAACATGTTTGGAACCTTCATTGGCCGTCATTGATGTGACTAACATCCAATTACACAGCAAAGGCCTGTTGAACCGTGTATCACAGGAGGCTATGCACTGTGGGTGTGCTGATGAGGACAGGTGTCCATTTGTTTCTGGGAGAGACCATGTATTTACCAGCAGCTGTGCATATGTGTGCTCACATATGCTGTTTGAGGACGTGCGTCTGCATGTATGCACACACAACGGTATATGAGGATACAAAAGATGGCACATTTGTTAAATCTCGCCCCCTAGTGAAAAATCAATGGCCGAATGCCTGGCAGAATTCCAAAATGAAAGGTGAATCAATGTCATCTCCAGCTTTGTGTATTGGGACAACGTGACAGCCTTAGCACATAAAAGAAAATACCTCTCTGGCTTTTTTAGCCAAGATAACATTGATTTAAGATAGAGGGGAGGATTTGGTCAATGTTTGCCACTTCGGGGCCCAAAGTGTTCAAGACTTTGGACTGTTGTTGTACTTGAGATATTACAGCTTTGTCTGTACTGCAATAAGAATGAAGGTCACATAACATTATTATCATGCATATCAAATACATGACAGGGTTATCATTTTAAAGGTCCTGTACGCTTTTGGTAAACCAATACAGGTGAGTTTGAAGGACCTGAAAACATATTTACCTCATTAGCTTTTTACGTATAAATAAAACCATTATCAATTACAAAATGGTCTTCCTTATTTTCCAATCAAATGTAATGTTTGATTTGCTCAATATCTTTTGTGAATAAAAAATTGTACACAAAAAAAAACATTATAGTCTCTAGTGATGTTTAAGAAAGTGTTGCATTGTGGGTTGTTTGTAGCCTAATGTTAAATGTTACCCGAGTTTTGACGTTCCAACCGGTGTCAAACTTACCACAGGAAACATTAAATATTAAGGGTAAAAAAGAAACACAGTTACAATCTGAATCTAATGCTATTGGGGCTGCAACCACAATCCTTTTCAATAATGCTTGTTTTTCATTGATAATTTGGTCTGTTATTTGTCAGTTTTCCAGAAGTCAAGCTGTCAACTAAATGTCTTGTTTTATCAAACCAGTAGCCCCAAACAAATTTAGTTCGCTGCCATATAAGACGAAAGGAAGACTGGAAATATTAACATTTTAGATGCTGGAACAAAGTCAATTTGGGGCATTTTTGCTTGATTTAAAACAATGAAATGATTGATTGTGTTTTTGCTGATCAACTAATTCATAAATGTACTGATCACTTTCAAAATAACAGGAGTTGACGAATACTGCTGACTAGGGTTTCACCAGAGTTTGCATCGTGGGTTAGTCACTGAAAAGATAGTCTCTTTTGTGTAGTTGTTTATTTACATAAATCACCTGAATGTCATCCTGAAACATTCTTGTACAATTCCCCTCATGCATGGCTCTGTGTCGTAAACACACTCCCAGTTCCCCTTCGTTATAAACACACTGCATCATGTCCTATCGCAGCCTTGTTTTATGACGGAGGGGAGACGCAGCGAAACCCTTCGTACCCCTTAATGCCCGACAGTAGCACAACACTTACTCACCTGGGAGAAGCAAACGGGCCCCTCACGCCACGGGCAAACAGGTTACGTGACACTCACAAGGATCCTCTGTGAGTTAATTTAAGAGGATAATCTTCAGTGCACAGGCCACAGGAGAAGGAGCGCACGCTACCCGGGAATGCGGTAATGGCTATCCGGGGAATTTGTGTGTGTTACTGCAGGTCACAGGATGGAGTGTGCTCCTGTATACATAACCAGAGAGAGACTACTGCAGCATGATGTAGTTCACCTGTTACTTCATACCTGGTTCGGTCTCAGCGGCCTTGAAGTAAGTCATCTCAGCGGGAGTCTTGTTTACAGTCGCTCTGGACGCGAGTTAACCTTGAACAACTGGATTGGATCATTCGTGGAGATTGGGTTAGACGTGTTTTTATTTGGGATCAAAAATGGCCCTCTTATGTTTGTATATTTGGTTTACTGGGATATGATGTTCCTATATTTCACCAACCGTGTTGCCCACTGCGTTCTCCTGTTTGTCATAAAACAATTACATTTGTTTATTTAAATTGCACTTTGTTGTCAAAAGGCAGTCTTTCCAATTAAGACGACATTCCTCACAAACGTCTTCATGTAGAAACCCTTTTGGTATTTAAAATATGTTTTCGAGTGATGTCCCTGCTTCGCTAAATATCTACGTAAGTAGCACCTGAAATCTAACAAGCGTTCTTTTAAACAACATCTGTATGTGTACAGATTGTAAAGCCCTCTGAGGCAAATTTGTGATATTGTTTATACAAAATAAACTGAATTGAAATTGAATTGAATGTAAAACATGTGTCTTTATTTTTCTAGAGCACATACGATTGATGCCAAAGTCAATCACATAACTTCGTGCTTATGAATATAGGTGTGCCATCAGTTGATTAACCGATCGGGCTGCTGATAGTGAAAGTGTTGTAACTAGTGCTGTCAAAAATATAATTGAGACAAAATAATAGTGAATATTTTTAAACAATGTCAATACTAATTTGTTGCTCATCGATACGCACATGTGTGTACGAGCTGAGCGTTCTGCTTTCTTCTGTCCAACATTTGATCAATATCCAATTTTAAGCCCCCATTGTCTTTTCAATATGTCCTGGGGTTTTGCAAAAAGGTACAGAATATCGATACTTTAAGTTATGGTGTAAAAGTCTGAAAATCTAGTCAACACAACTATTATGAAGCATTATAATTCTCAAATGTGAGGATATTCTGCTTTTATTTGACTTTGGACTGCTCATCAAATAAAGAGATGATAACATTACATATTTACTATTTGCTGATATGTTATAAACTAACTGATCAATTAAATAAGTTGTGAAAATAAAAGGGAAAATAATAATAGACTGATCAATCAAGAAAATGAAACAATAGTTGCATTCCACTTAGAAATATCAATAAAAAAACTGTCCCTTGTGTCCCACAGTTTGCATTGTGCAAGTGTATCAGTAGTAACTGAGGCTTGTTGTAGAAGCATACAAAGGTCATGTTTGGTGGGTCAGCAATACAAATGTTGTGGCAAGGTTGTGACAACCATCCATAATGACACTGTAATTATGCTCTCACAAACCTCTAGATGGATGATAAAATTGCGGCAATAAAGGTAAAATAGTTCCGTCTCGGTGCCAGGTGGCTTGAAGTGATGATGTCTGGCTTGCAGTCAAGGTGGACAGCAGATGAGCCAGTATTCTGACATGCCCATAGATTCCATACCATTGCTCCCATCCAGCCCATCTCTATGGCCAATCAACAAAGATAATCTTTTGAATTAAGAGAACAAAATCCAGGGTGAACACTTTGATGAGATAAGTACCCTTTGTCAGTGCAGGCAATGGTATTTTAATTAAATATATGAACACATGGTCCTGCGCCAGATGCTCAAGTCTAAACAAAGATAGCATCATCTAATCAAAGCCAGGCCCAGAGTGTTTCAAGGGCAGAATTATTTTCTATTAGGGCCCCTCTCCTCAGGGATTGAGCCAATTTTCTTTATTATGATAGAATCAGCATATTGTAGATTGACTCTGGTGATAGTGTCACGGCAGGGTAGCTGCGCTGGTCACAGACGCACCACCAGCATCTTAAAACCGTTAAACATTCAGGCTATGTCTTTTTTTTCTTCTTTTCTTCACACGTCCAAACTGTAGATATTCTTCTGTGTGGCTTGAAAGTGAAAGATGAAAGTGTACAGTTTCTTGATGTTAGTTCACAAGAGCACTGTGTGTGGTTCTAATGAGCTCACTAATCCATTAATCTTTTGACCTTGCGTGGTTATAGTCAGTGTTCCTTCAAGAATATGCTATTGAGACCAGAGATATGGCTTTCTCTTGAGAGGTCAGTGTTTCAATAGGCATGAAAAGATTTACAACGTAAAACCCAAAATAAGCTCTCCACGAAGCATCGGCTGAGATAATAAATATATATTCCTCTGGATTCTCTGTGGATACTGTTCATTGGACACTGCTGTGATTGAGCAATTTAATGAGATATCCTAAAGGGATGCTCTCACTAATGTGTACACATCTGCTTTCATCACAGGGGCCGGATATGGCTGGATGCTAATACCAACACGGGTTATATCATGGACGCTGGCATGTAGCTGTACGCAGTTAGATATAAATGAGGAAGTTGTAAATTGCCATGTTTTCTAATTGGGTCGCAGAGCATCAGAGTCTGGACTTGTTGGAGAAGCAGAGATGCTCAAGTTTCATAAAATCTTCCGAATCAGAAACTTTGAATAACCTGCTGTCAAACCAGTTGACGTTTAATCCATATCCGAATATAATTCTTTCATACGAGTGGAATCACATTCACATATTCAGGGCATAATTATATACAACTTATATTACATTTCATTACACAGTGCAAAAGCTCGGTTTTCACCGCTATCACACAAATGGATATTTTGGTCTGAGTCTGCAATTGCCTGCTCCACATCAGAGGGTCTGAGACGGAGGATTTGTGTAGTGATTAGTTTGTTTGATTCCAGGATTTGAACAACGCATTCAAATCACTAATTGCCTGGCTTTCCTTGTACATCCTTAATTGGCTTAATTTCAATCAATTTCTCTCTGAAACACCATGGAGAGTCAAATGTATGTTTAGTGTGAATTTAATTGAGTGTACAAATATGAAGAAGTAACATGTGAAGTCAGAAATTGCAAGCAGGAAAAGTACATTTTGTCATTCCGGTTGGCAGTTGAGTCCCATGTTTTACTCTGTTTGGTAAAAAGTAGCATTTCTACACGTTTGTAATGGTATCACGCATGCTCTGTATTAACTAAGTGCTGCACGGTTTCATGGATGCATGTGTAATGGGACAGATAACGATTATCTTTTTTTATTTTGTTATATCTTTCTCTCTCCCGCTCTGCTCATTGCATGCTCTGGAAAGGGTCTTACAGTGGCTATGACTGCTGTGGATTGTCAATTCTGGCATTCATTGACACATTTATTCAGATCTTGAAGAATGTAGGAACAAAACTTTGAACGAGATAAAGTGTGTCATATGTTTTGTCATATGTGGCCTAAGCAATGCTGAATGTGTATCGATGGCCAAAGAGTAAAACTCTAAATCTGAAAAATTCCCTTTTTTGAGAATACAAAAAAAAAAACTTGTTTTCTTGCAGAATGCTATTTGTTAAGGATTCCCAATACATAATACAAAATACCAAAATAAAAATCTATGAAAATGCAGATAGGAGGTTCCCCCCTCTTTTCCTGGATCATTGTGCAGATATAGGAGGTTTTGCACTTTGGCCATTAATATGCAAATGTGTGGTTTATTCTTACCCAGCTCTCCATTGTCATTGTCTTGGTAGACCTGCACATCCCAGTCTCCGTGATGCTACTTCCTGGTATGTATCAACCAACTAAACTACAACTGACGTGTCCTTTAGATATTATTGCTGACCATTCACCATGGCATATCAATTATTTGTGTTTCTCTTACCTTCAAGGCAGCCATTGATTTTCCATTCCCACTTACGTTTTGAAACTTGATTGAGTTTACTGATCCATCACAGCAGTTTTTTTATGTTATAGTTTATTAGTAATGCAGAGGTGCTTTTTTTTCTGCCAATGAATCTGCAATGACCTGCAATGCTCTGTAATAGTAATGTAACTTCGATGAAAAGCAGAGTGGGCATGATGTTTACTGTGATTGAACACACTCAGCTCTCCAAATTCAGTTGAATGAATACAAACCACTTGTTGCCAGTTGTGCAGTGGATGCAGTATTATGGGTTAGAATACTTTTTTATTTATTTTGGGAACTGTAAATCCGAATTGAATGGTACTTTGACTTATACAGTACACGTTCTACTTACAGGTCTAGAGGATATCCAGTATATCAAGCTGTGAGTCATATCCATCCATCCTCTTTGAAGATGCATTTACAGACGTGCAGTCGCTGAACCAAATGGGAGTTTTTACGTCCGATAAAGACATTTTTTACAAGACAAAGGGCAGCGAACACAATCAGTTTATCTAAAATCTGTAGGACGTTTCTTTTGTATCAAAATGTCATGGGACTGGGAGTCAATAACTCACATTTAATGACTGAGGGAGAAGTTGTTGTTTCCTTTAATGAAGCAAGAAAACAGTTCATTTCGATGGACTGACCTTAGGCGATTAATTTAAGAACATTCCTCAATCAATAAAACACTAGTTTGGTGGTGTGTGTGTTTGTGTGTGTGTGTGTGTGTGTGTGTGTGTGTGTGTGTGTGTGAGCATGTGTGTGATGCTTTTTAAGCATCTTTGGTCGATGTTACTCTAGAGTTTTTTGTGTTAGATATGTTGTTTTTGTGCAATATTTGACCTTAATATTTTTGGCTCTGAATACTGCATATACTGAAATATACTGAAGTATTTCATTTGCGAAGCATTGCGAAACAGATTGCTCTTTAGTTGTCAGTGTCTTGCCTCTGCCATCACCTTTGAGAAGAAGTGGTCCAATGGGACGAACAGCATTTCTGCATGAGGCTCCTGGCCTTCAGTTATTTGATATTTGTGTAATCACTCGTTCAGCTCTGACCAGCAGCTGTCAAAACTAAATGACCCCTGGCTGTTTGAAGAGGATACCGATAAGAGTGATCCCCTGCAAATATGCGTTGTTCTGCCATGTCTTTGCAGTGGTGCGAGGGTAAAATAAAAAATCACCCCGCAGATGAATATCTGCACGGTGGCCCTTTTCTTCTGTATGCCTTGGTGACCTTGCAAGATCTAAATTCCAGATACATTATAGAGAGGATGCTCCAAATGAAAGCTTTGCACAGGAAATTGAACTGTCGCACAGATGGCGGGGGAGAAAAAGCCACTATGTAATATCGTTGATTTTTCATGCTGAGGGTCTGCTTATGCAATTGTCAGAGTTAATGGCAGTTATTCGAAATGAGTTACTGTTTTTGGAAGGGAGGCTAATAAAATAATTGTGTAACTAGCAAGCCGTTAGTAAAGTGATTAATTGTTGGGAGCTGACGTTCTGGACTGTTTATACTGAAAATAATATGTGTGTATATATATATATATATATATATATATACATGATGAGTCAGAGTAATGGTGGAAATGCACTGCAATGAAGAGACAAAGGAACATTATACAATGGAGGCAGACAGGCCAGAGCTATCTCATGGTGGCATGACAAATACATGTTTTATTTAGGAAGTGATATGAGCATACCATGTTTGCAATTATTGTGTGTTATTATTGCCCCTAATATGTAAATACAGCTTCAGCAATACAGTGTCATCTGACAGAGATTTGTGTCTGCTTTTTTGTTTTCCTTAACACTATTCTAATAATTTGCGTGTATATTATTTAGCCTAAGTGTCCAACTATCTAAGCGTGAGCCATCATGAATACATGGAGACTAAATGCAACGATGCTTGTTTTGATTCAACAGGAAAACAACAAATTCACGCTCAAGCCACTTTTCAAATTTCCGAACAGCTGATTCAATTAAACAGCTGGTTTCCACACAAGTCCCTCCCCTTTTGCTGAAGGCATGAGGTGTCTTTTTCATTGTATATCTTACTTTTCCTGTTCGTCTTCCCTTTTAATGCATCATCAGTATTTTGTTATTGGCTAGTGAACTTTTGGGATCCTGCGTTGAGAGATTTCTTTGTTTTTGATGCCATACTGTAAATATGTTGTCAATCACAAAAGAATAACAAACATACAACATGTGTCATGCAACAGTTTTCTATTTTCTATTATTTGTTTTATTGTTCACTGTTGAACATCCTGTTTGTAATACATGTTGTCCAGCTGGAAGCATGACAACCTACATAGTTGTGTTGTAAATCAGTCCAAGTTACAAATGGTGCTCCTCCTGCACATGATCCATAATCCTCCAACACACGGCCCTTCCCATGTTACTGACATGACCTTACATGGCCTCCTGAGATATGAGTTTCAGTCGAAATCCCTTTTCTTCCATCTAACTTAAAGTAATGACCCCATAGCGTATCAAGACCTATTTCTATTCAGAAGTGCATCTATTCATTTATATCTGATAGCAGGGACAGTTGTGGTATTCTCTTCCCCTGGAAGGCTAACCAAGACAAGTCTCCAGGCCTTTGATGATGCACCGTTTCAAGTAGATCATACTTGAGTGAACCCAATGGCCTTGTCTTAAGAGCAATTTAGTGCAACAAATGACCTACCAGATCGAAAGTTGACTTCAGCCTTTGCAGATATTATCATATCTTCAAGGAAAATACAGCTACACAGGGATTCAATTACACAAATATTGTTGCCATTACTTTTTTTTGGGTTAAACTATGGTGGAGCTAAACTACCTTCTTTAATCAAAAAACAATGTAGGAAAGGCACGTTTATGTATAGAACAACTAAACAAGAACATCTATTTTTCTGCCTGTCAATCAGGTAATGTCCTCCATCATCTTGGGAACAAATTGAATATACAATCAGAACCGTGGTAAATGTCCTATCCATTTCATGCAGTAGCAATTCTGAGTCCTATAAGTGAGTGATGACTGAAATTAGTATCTAACTAAATCTGCAATAAGCTTCTGTATTAGGATAAAGCTCCCATAGGACAAATGATGTGCCTGCATTAAATTAAGTGAGCCTTCTGATGCCATTATATCACCCAGAGCATCTGTGTCTGTGTGTGCATAATTATGCATGTCCCACTAAGAGAGCTAAAGGCAATCTATGCCAACTCATATGGAGTATTCCTTCACAAATACTGTCAATTAAGTGTGGTTCCCAACCGGCCACCTAGACAGTGAGTGGCTTGATTACATTTGACCTTACGTTTAAATGCTTTTTTGTTGTTGTATGCGCTGGCAATGAAGTCATTGGCTAATTTAGTTGGCTTTTTTTTTTTTGACATATCTACTGGCAGATGGATGCCTTTTTTTTTATAGTTTGGTAAGAATTAGTTTTTGTCTTATAGTATGATCACCTTGATTTTTTTCGAGTAGATCAAATATGTCAAATATTTTCTATACAGCAATAAACACTAATGCTAAATGCTTTTACAGTATACTGTGCCACTCCAAATTGATGATTCCAACAACAATATCTTTGGGCTTTATGCTCAAGTGTGAACGCTGCAGTGATGCTGAAAATTAAATTACACAGAGAAATCTGCTTTGATTTGCCAATTTTGGAAAAAGCTAATGTATTCACTGGTGGTTTCCCCTTCACAGATTATTTTGTAGTCAGACAGTTCTACAGCTATAACTAGGCAATGTTAAAACAATAGACTCATACGTTATGCGTGGGTATTCATGTTAAGAGTGGGTGAGTATATTTGATGCTTTGAGTTAAATTTGGAATGTTTGCCTAATTTTTCTTGGGGAAGTTTCAACTTAAGGTGTCCGTCATCCAGTATAACATAATCAATAATTCATTCGTTGCTGTGGTGTTCTGGGTAATTTGTCTGTGAGTTCAGCGTCACACCGCACATACATTAAAAGGCAAGAATCCAGCTATAATAAGTACAACTTCATTGGATTCTAATTTGTCATTCCTCCACCATTATAGGAAATTGATAGCTATTTAATTGTCTTGCTGTGGTGATACTTTCAATGACAGTAGTGTCTAATGCCTTGTTGAATCACCTCCTTTGCTTTATTTTGATCTGACATCCACATTAAATTCTTCACCTTTTTCTACTTCTCTTTCTTGGCTCATATATATCTCTGTCTTCCTGTTTCACTCTCCCAGGATCATGCAAAGTTACGAGTCACATGTGAGGATGGATGCACTCCCTCGGGGACACACCAGCTCAAAGGATTTGAGGAGAGCAGAGCCATGTGGATGAAGTACGAGTGTATTGATCAATGTGAACAGTCAGTTTACTTCATTTTGTAGGCAGCACTCCCCGTATGGTTTATTCCTTGGGTGTCAGGTGATCTTTAAACATGTTGTTCCATATTGACTTTGTCATACAGGCTGGTGCTTCATTTATATGCAATATCATGTCTCCATGGTTTCTATGAATGCAATCACACGCCAGCTTGATCTTAATTATTAAAACTCCACAGACTTTAATAGCCTAATAATAATGGTCCAGACACTGGCACTGCAACACATTAAGCCAGTGGACAGTTCCTCAAACTGACCACTACGGAAAAGGAAACAGCGTTTAGTATCGTGATTAATGGGGTCAGTATGCCGCTAACGGGGGATACTAAAACACATCATTTTATTTTCATGGCAATAAGACAAGAACAAATTATTTCATTACCATTTCAGAGCATCTTGCTGCACTGCGTAAAGAAAGAAATCCTCAGTTTTCCCCATGTAAGGATGCCAGGGACGGAATACGGTTGAGCCGCGAGCTCAAGAGGACGAACATCTGTCATTTCACATGGCTGTTCCCCCAGAGATTACCGGCAGAATGGCGTATAGTGTTTTTCCCTGGAAACGCCATCAGTGTCGCAGCTTGTGAACTTTGCATTTTTCATGGGCTGTCATGTTTTCTCACTGAGTCTAGGGATGGAGCTTTTTATTCGCTTTTGTGTGTGTTGACACAAGTTTCTGCATAGGGCCCTGATTAGGCAAGTCCATGGCTAATATAACCGCATTGGAAAAATGTTTTTGTTCACAGGTCGCCTGGCAGAAATGGCAGTCCAAGCACCCGATGTATTTGTCACAAGTAATTAATTTTTCTCCCGTAAAAATGCCCACTGGGATGATGGAAAAGGTGGGTTCATTAACCTTCCTCACCCGAGCTTCCTGTGGCACTTTTACGACGTATTGGTTGCTGGTTTGTCCAATCTCCTGTAGCAAGATGTAAAGGAATGAAACACTTTTTCTTCCAAGATGGCTGTTTTACTCGAGGAATAAAAAAATGATTTGCTTGGCGGCTCAGTCCCAAATCTTTTTTCCCTTTTATAGAACGGCATGGAAAGCCTTTATTGTAATAGTATAGAATAGAGCGAAATTAGGAGTGCTACTCCTTATTAGTGCAATTAAACAACCGGAAGCAAACATTCACAGCTGAATACACACGTTCTAAAATAGTCAAATAAGTTACTGCACTGGTATTTATGGAATTAAAACACTATGTCTTTGCTTTCACAGGACATCTTGGAACCCCCCTCCAAACCCTTTGCTCACCCTGTTCTCTCTCCCAGGTTTCTTCCTGTTCCCTCCCCTCTGTCTCGCTATTCCTCCTTCCCTCCCAAGTGGTTGGGTTGCATTTTGAATTGCTTTTTTCTCAGTTTATTTCAAATTGACATTTCATGGTGTTTAATCTCCAAGGGGGGAACAATGGGTACATTCCATCACACCGTGATATGAAAAGCCTCAGACCTTGTGAGAATCAGAATAAAAATAAATAAAGGAGTATCTCAGAGTGACCCAGAATACTGACGACAGGAAACACAATGGTGGGCAAATTTGCATTTCAACTTGAACAAGTTCTCCTCTTTCTGTGACTGTCTCTTCCCACCCTTGATCCACTTTGTTGTAAACACAGGTTGTCAGTCAAAGCGCTTGCAGCCTGCTCACTGGAGTGTGCAAACACATTCAAAGATATTAGCCACAGCCTGAAAGAACTGTTCAAACTGAAATTGTTACAAGAAAAAGGAGGCGCACCTGCATGTGTGTGTGTGTGTGTGTGCGCTCGCGCATTGCAGCCATGTAGATCCCTGCTTCAGGAGCATCTTGATAGCACATGCTCTGTAGACAAGGACATGTACACTAGGAGCAAATGGATTGATGGGTGGCAACCAATCTAGCTGCCGGTGGGGAGCTCTGGAGAAGCTATGATTGTATCCATGGAATGGGCTTGTCTGGCCGCAAACCTGCGGTGAAGAAAAATGAGATTTGTTTCAGTACGTGTGTATTCCCTCAATGTATTGATACTTTTAATAATGGTGTGACATATGTGAACATACGATAGCTTGCTTATAGAGATACACTCTCGGTTAACAATACGTTGTGGATGCTTCTAGATCACAAATACGTTCAACAATATTTTACTTTTCTTTGCCTTGTGTATGGATTCGTAGGGCCCTTCTAACATGAGCACTTAGCACCGTAAAGAAGAAATCCATATTGCACATTATATGTAAACCGAAAGCAGCATCAGAGATTATTGGGTGTAATATATGGTATTATTATTTTATTATTTTATTTATTTCCCCAGAGGGTCAGAGTAATCAACCATCCATACAGCTATTATATAACTAATGATCTGCAATTATTACATTTATGAGTTCAATGTGGCACATGTGTGTATATTATTTTCATCATTTCATACCTCAGTGGTTTGTTCCATGTTTATTTTATTAATGTTGCTTTTACACATAATTCCAAAAAATGTAATTCAAAAAAGAAATTGTCCTTCCTCTACTTCGGCACTCCAAAGGACATGATTGTTTTGTTTTGTTTTGGCTGCAATGGTAGCAAAGTAAGGGAAAACATATTGATTATATCCCAAAAGTCCCAGGAATGTTTTTTCTCGCTGCTTAGTTGCTGGCTTAGGCCTAATGGAGACGGGCTCCACCTTCCGGAATTGGGGTCTTACACTGCCTCCCTCAATAGTGGAGCCATGATACTATGCCTACTCAAGACTTAAGTGACACTTTCTGGGATTGACAGGTCAGCTCGCTTTAGGGCTCCTAGGTCTTTTTAATCTTATTTTCAACATGCCAGAAAATAATTTTCTCCTTCTTCTTGCTTTTATTTTTCATGCAGCAACACAACTATTTGTGCGTGTGATTAAGTCTTGTAGTCAGGTATCGCATTCTCATGAATTTGGTTATAAGAAGTTTAATAGATATCCCATTTCATTTTTAACAGAACGCAGTTGGGAGCTGGATTTCATATGTATATCATTTAGTCAGTGTGGGGCATTTATGGGATAATAGCTTTCCTGGCCACATCTAAAGCTCACAGTTCTTGCAGTGATGTAACAGATGGCTTTAATCTTCATCTGTTGAAATGACAGAGAGGCTCTTTATGAATGAATTATGATGAGAGAAGCAACATACGTCTGGTGCTATAGTCTATAGAGGATCTATTTAGTTGTATTAAAATACATTGGCTTAACTTTAATGAATGTTCCAAACAGTGTTCAATGAATTTCATATGACAGTGTTGCCAGGCTGTATCTCTTTATACTTTTATTTAATTAGGTATTAACACAATGAAATGACAATACATGTTCACATCCCTCCGCATACACCTTTATAACAATGCCACGCCTGTTGGCACACTAACTAAACCAGATGGGTTGATCTTGGCTCCTGGTCTCGCAAGTCATATTTGAAGGTAGTGTATCACGTCTCAGTGCGCTCCCTGTAGCTCAGGCGTGGCTCCGATGAAAGTCATTCATCTTCACAGTCATCACTCATATCATTCAGTCATCCCACCACACCAAACCTCCAATTGGTGTTGAGGGAGACCAGCAGAGAGATTGTGGAGCTGCCATTATCAGAACCCAGTAATGGATTACCGCAATGGTCAGCCCATCACAGGCAATGTTTACCCCGACATTTCATGTAAAGTTCTCTTCCACTGGTGAAACATCATATTGCAGAAGCCAGTCAGCGGCTGTTTGGCCAAATTGGTTGTCTTGGTGTTGGTAGTATAATTTCCTCCTTCTACTGCGTGTCGGTCTTTGTATCTTGTCAGCCTGGCTTCAGGGGTCTTGATTTGTATTTGTCCTGGAAATGATTAAAGGATAATAGAAACACAAACAGAAAATGGGTAATTGGAAAACACTTTTGGCTAAATGGCTAAGGGCCTAATAATGTGTTATAAAGATGGAAAGATGTGTCAGTTCATGTTCAATTGCTTTGTGACAAGCCATCCACAACCACAAAGGTGTTTTCAGCTATTCTTGTTGATCACACCTTTGCTCAAGTGAAGCTGTGCTGGAAATTATGCAAGGTCACCAAACTCAATATACCAATAACTATTAATGGTATAAGTAGTCCTGATAAGTTAGGAAGCCAAATCTGTGCACACCCCTACTTATGTGAACATATTTGTGTGGGTCTACTATGTTTGTGTAGGTAATTTACTTTGCTTCAACAATACAGTGAGCATCAACTGTCTGGTTGTATGTAAAACAATTCATATATTTCCATTGTATTCAGTTAACAGCCCACTTAACATCTACATGTCATTACAGTTTCAGAGATGGTACCCTTTGAGCCAACCATGTATTTACCTTATTTTGAGATTTTTCTCATGGATGGCATCATCTCGTCGAAAGCTTTTGTGCTGTTCATTGTAAATCACCACAGGCAAAAGGAGTTTGACATTGGTCCATGGTACAGGCAATGGAGGGTGACATATCCAATATCGAGAGAGTGGCAGGGATAAATATTTTTGTCAGGCCAGCGGCTCTACTGTGGAGAGATGTGGTTGAAGGGTTCATTTTGGTCTGGATTTGGACACAGCATTCTGGAAACTCAGACTCCAGGCTTGTCTTTGCTCTGCCCTTGATTTAAGCAATCACAGGGCACAAGAGGACACATGTAGAGGCTCTTATATTTCCAAAATACGTAAAAACAGATTGCAAAAGCAATGTCAATTGTCAATCACTTTACATTAGTCAATTACAAAAGTGTACATTAGGCATATACAAAAGATTTATTTTTAGTTTTACAGTTAAAATCCATCATGGCTTGAATAGTGTTTCAATTAAATTAATTCAATTAAATGTTTTTTGGACTTGAGTCTTTCAACTCCTTGAGCTTCGGAGCCCCATTTCAAAGTGCTATCCATTTAGATGTGCTGACATTTTTCATGTGTAAATGTCTTTCCTTTTATTTTAATTAAATGTATGCCTTTGATCAGAGTGCTGCGATCGATCAGATTGAAACATTTTCAATACTCAATTGTCTGCTTCCTCTCCTGCACTTTGATTTGCTCTGAGAGCAACCCAGCTGGACCTACACACTGAGGGCAGCACTGCCGAACAGCCCATTTGGTCCCATGGGCCCCCATAAAAATGAACCTACTGTATACACCAACATGCGTAAACAGTCACAAATATTCTCGGTGCTCAACCGATTAACGGTAAACTTCACTTGACATCCTAATAGCTGCCATATAACAGAGCACCAATAACTCTTTCACATTTAGGTGTATTAGACTTTTGCAAAAGAATACCTATTTTATGTATTAAGGCGGGCAACAAATATTCTAAAATTGAATGTGTTCAAAAAGTAAAGAAAAACAGATATGTTCTGTGAGACTTGCACTTTCATTGGGGATTAGTCAAGCTGAACCAGGAACAATTCAACATCTGTAATGATGAAAGAGAACTCGGCCACAGAGAGAGAGGCACGCTGTCCTAACGACATGTGATACGTTATGTCACAAGCAGTAGTAATAAGTAGTACTAGCTGTCATCTGACTTTTGGTGTTTTTCAACAGATGGTGAAACAATTATGATATTTACTGGAAATACAGCTCTAATGTGTACTGTGTAGCATGACAATGCCAATGAAATACCAAGTCGTACCCCTTTTTGTAAGCCAGCCAGCAGTCAAAAGTTTATAAGCTTAAAACTGAGGGTAGAAAAGACCGATCCCAGGCTTCATAGATTCATAGATAGATAGATTGTTGTCCATATCCTGTGGGAGATGGGACAGCATCATTACTCATTGTTACAATCCCTTGTGTATACCGAAGCCTTCCTGCAAGAGCAGATTTATTATCAGAGATTCCTAAAGAGGCTGGGCCTCATTGATGTCTGAAAGGTTTCATCACCCTACCTTTATTGACATGTGAGTTTAGCATTCTGGCACTTCCTTATGTTCTTTTTCTTCTTTTGAAAGGCCTCTCGGACTCACGTATAAACACTGAGCAGCTTTATGTCTCGGTCAACATGTGTCCAGTACTGCTGTTTTAGTTAATCCATGAGTAGTAACGAGTTGGTTTTAGCCAGCTCATGCTTCCTGCTCTTTCACTGCGCCGCAAGTCAACTTCCTGCTGGGATAACAGCCTGGGGAGAGTGTCACAGTGGGGGAAATAACCTGAGCAAATCGATGCTCTTTTTTATGAAATGCCAATCAGACTTTGAACCGAGGGCAATTTGGGTCTGCCTGAGCCGTTTGCACTCAACGGTGTGAATCTAAGGTTAAACCTTTTAGAAATCCATTGTCACCCAGAGCTTTACAGTTCGAAAGACTAGATAAAAAACATGTCAAGAAAGAAACCTTGTCAGAGTGCCTAATGGAAGCTAGTAGTGATGACTTTTTGAAATATTTAATGGTAGTTTACCAACTCGTCACCTAAGAATTGAGTGATGCTGAAAACTTCAATGCTCTTTTTCCAGAGTGAATTAGTGAAAAGCTCCTCTTCTAGATTGTGTAATGCTTTATCTCTTCTTGTACAGAGCTGTGGTGCATTGCAGATGTATGTCAGCAAATGACTTTATCATTTACCTTTGAAGTCTCTAATACACTGCTAGGTACTGTACTGTGAAACAGGGAAGACGGCGTGCATGTAGATGCTGCTCCAAACTGTGTTCCAGTGTTGGTTTTTATTAAGAGACGGATGTTGCTCGTGCAAATGTCCTACAGCCAGTTTATCCACCTTTTATCGACTCTTTTCTCTCATGCAGTGAGGTGAATCAGAGCAACCTCTTGTTCTCAAATACAGCATGAAGATACAAGTCAATTTCCTGTATTCCCAGCGAGAGCTCAAGGCTGTAACATCACTCTGAGATCAATTTGGAACACCTGTGTTTGTGTTACTCCTGCCATATTATGTAAAGAATAGGTTGGGGAAGATCTTGGATGGTTGCATTTTGTGATGAGTTAACAGCTTATTTGAATTCCAGCTCTATTGAACTGCATCGCAAGTCCTTTTTATTTTTTACATGGAACCATGGAACAAATCTTGCTTCACGTATCAGAGTAAGATGGCAGTTTTTTGGCATTCAAACAGAGGATTCCTGTATGTAAACATTCCGTGTCTATTCACAGACAAAATAACATCGTAGATTAGGCTTTTTTCTACCCACCATAACAGCAACACTGCTAAAAGAAAAATGTCAAAACTCGATGACATTCTGCCAAAAGTAAGGGTGCCCAAGACAAGTTGCCATGGCATCAATATAGTAAGTTTTTGTGCTCATTTCGTTCCTAATTTGCTCACCTTCTAGACCTGTTATTATGTAAGTTGTTGTGCTCATTTCATTCCTAATTTGCTCACCTTCTAGACCTGTTATTATGTAAGTTGTTGTGCTCATTTCATTCCTAATTTGCTCACCTTCTAGACCTGTTATTTTAATGTTATTCTGTACGTTTTTGGTTTGACTTCAACAAACGTTTGGGTGACTTGGCTGTCAATCAAATGTTGGTTTTGTTTGTTTGTAGTGAGCGTGTAAACTGTGGGGATTATTATCTCACAACGATTTATAAAGGAATGAATTTGTCGTAAAGCTCACAAAAATAAAGATGACATCGTCTTCACAGCCAAAGAATGCTTGAAAATTAAATGATTTCTTTCATCGCTTGGCTCTGAACGGGAATTTTATTTTGATCACCTTTGTTGTGTTTTGTTGTCTGCCACATAGTGATTCATGCCGGAGCAAGGAATGAAATGAATGTAAAAAACATTTTTTTTTCATTCTGATCACTGAATACCTCCTTTTGATAGTCTTTATTATGGGACCTTTATAAAGGCTAAATGTAATAGTTCAAGCTGCCTCCACAAAAATCCACAACAACTAAGGGCTGCTGTGCCTTATGTGGAAAAAAACACTATTTTATCTTATACTAAAATACTCGCTTCTTTGCTGTAATTTAAAAATGGTTCAATAACAGCATTTATGCTTCTCAAGTTGTCTGTGCAACACATTTCATATCATAATGCACAAGAAAGTACATCTAAATGCCATAGATTATTACACTGCTGTCTTGTGAATAGGAAAGATGCAGTGTATAATCCATCGGATCTGCATCGAGACATATATTTTATTGTGGTATTTAAGTGCACTATCCAACAATATCCATCCATCCAACCAAGCATCCGTTTTCGATTTGTTTATCAGTGCTGATGCCACACTGAACCGCCTGTCCATCTCACGCTCCATCTTAACCCCACTCATGAACGAGACCGCAAGACTTGAACTTGGGGCAAGCCACCTTTTTTTAGGCAGAGAACTATGGTCTCAGACTTTGAGGTACTGAGTCTCATCCAAACCACCCCAGTGTGTGGTGAAGGTCGAGTTCTGAAGGAGCCAACACCACATCATCTGCAAAGAGCAGAGACACAATTCAAAATTGTTCCACGACCAGAGAACGAAATCGGCTTTGTTCCTCTTGGATCTGAGGTTTGACAATCAGTCGGAGCCTCCTTTCCAGCACCCTGGAATACTTCCAGGAAGGTGGAGCAGTGTGAAACCCCATAATTGGAGCACATCCAAACAAATGTTTTTTTGTTTTTTCTTTACAAGTTTGCACAAATGGCTTATTTGTTGATTTAGAGATACAATATGAAAAGAGAATTTGCGGTTATGTTGAGACTTAACTAGTCTTTCTTTTCTTTCCTGTACTTGTTTGTATATTAATTGTTGGCTAATTGAAATGATATGTTGTAAACATGATTGCAGCTACTTCTTTCACCTTTTTTTTCATTGCTCCACCAACACATTGGTTTTCAAGTCACTTTTTTTTCTTTTGACGGCATTAAAATAAAACATGTACGGTTAAATGATTTGATTAACGAAGAGCACCATCCTCTGTACCTAACTTCTGAAAAGCAATACGAAGCAGGTTAACAGCTGATTTGACTGTTGTACTAATTGACATTAATACATCTCTATTTGTGTCTGAGTTGGTGGAGTGCTTTCTCTGGGAACATGGCCTGCCATTACCACTCTGCTATTTTCTTTGACATGGAACCATAAACAGTGGGCATAGCGCACTACTCACCAAATTAAAACACTAATTCACTTTGAAGGCTTTATAGTATGATAAATAATGTCAATTTCAAAGTTGTTTGCAGTATAGAAAAAAAGCCCCTTAAAAATGTTTTGCCCTTAGAATACATCCAGATTCAATATCATCAGAAAATCATTAATTAATTAATTAATCATACACTTTTGAGTACTTTTATGCTGAATATTTTTGTAAATAATCATACAATCCATTTTTCTCCCCTCTACACATTGTCCCATCTACTGAGCCCAGTACTGTAAACTGGAAGAATGAGAAAGATAGTAACTACCCACGATGTTTCCCTCACCAATAGCAATTCCATTACTTCCATTACTTGCTTCGATACCTCAGTGTGCACCCTTCGCATTTGCAATATTTTGTTTTGTCTCCTATAAGCAACATGCCTTCCCTCATTGAGTTAGTGACAGCTGCCAATATGACACATATATATTTGTTTATCCTGGTGAAGTTTAATAGAACAAACCACTAGTTGACCTCATTGAGACATAAGCATCACTCAAGCCTCTTTGTCAAGACCTCCAATATGTAATTCAATTCAATTCAATTTATTTTCTATAGCCCAATATCACAAATTAAAAATGTGCCTCAGAGGGCTTATTTGCCTCAGAGGGCGATATGTGGCCATTCAGTGCAAATAATGATTGACCCAGACCAAGGTAGCCTTTGTTTGCTGATGTGATATGGAACACTTTGGACAGTTTCCTCTCACGCATAACACCATATATACCTTAAATAAGGGTCTAGATTGCGAAATATTCACTAACCTTATCCTTCTCCTCAAACGTATATGATTGTGAGAACCCTCAAAGGGTTCTGTTATCTCTACAAGACGCAATGAGTTCCAAAAACATTGCAGCGAGATCAGGGACACGATTCCTTCCTCTAATTGTTCCTGTTGGCAGTAATCAATATGCAATGAGTTTGTTATTTTTATTTTACCTTGTAAAGAAATGATTTGCAAGCACTTTCAAAATGTTGGCAATTTCACTGGAGGTAGACATACGGGGGCGTGAACATTACTGGCACATTCTGCACAGAATATTGCAATCCAATACAACAGCCATGCAATAAATGCTAGCCTTGTGAAGCCCGTAATATAGAATAGAACAGTATCAGAGAAGGTTTTGAATCACGTCTGTCTGGAGGCCTTATGTATCGGGGATTGATGATTAATGATCTTCTGTATTGATCTGATTGAAAACCTTGAAGTAAAAGCTCAACATTGCATTGATTTAAAGTAACACCTTTCTATCACAGTCACAATATTGGAACGTCATGAGCACCAGACAAGAAAAAAGTGTCACTCCCGCTTTGATCTGATACTGTCTTTTATATACCATATGCTTTGGTATATAATAATCCATGATTTAACTGATGTTTAATTATGATCATATTAATACAGCAATGAGAAGATACTGTGTGTTTGGTTGGGTTGAGTGTGGAGCAGATGGAGATTTCAGAGGGTGATGAATGGGATATCGACAGGCTAGAAGTTGCTGCAGAGAGAGAGAGAGCGCGAGAGAGAGGGCGAGAGAGGTTCTCATTAAAATTATAAATGTGACTGTATCAGTGCACTGTATGTACAGTTTGAGCTATTAGTCTGTGAATAAATGCTAGAGCTCTTCAAAATGAAGGGGGTTAGACCTGAAGTTCGCCTTGAAGTGGGCGAGCTTCGAGCTATTCTCATTTTAGTTACAAGCCGAGGAGGATATTGGCAGATATTTTCTGCATATTTCCTTATGTTTTGCCCTGCATATTTGAAAATACAATTGGCAACTTTACAGCTGCTCACCAATAGATTGAGTCTTGAACTTCTTCACAATATAAGATTTCTAGAGCCATCCATCAGTATAGATGATGCCAAGATCTGTGTGACTCCCAGATAATATGTTGTGGATCCATCCAGCTGGGCCTCTGAATGGAAAGAGAGGCAAGTCTAGCTGGGATTTCACCTGCTGGGAGCATCATAGGATTATTTAAGGGATGCTCTAAAACACTGTGTAGATACTGTATAGATACGCCTCAAGATTAGAGTTAAGGTACAGGGATGAGTGTACTGAAGTAAATTGACTTATACAAAGTTAGCAGTGCTAGTATTAATGCACATCCTACTATCTATGTCTATTCATGAGTAAAACTTGAGAAAAATAAAAAGAGAAAATATAGTAACGCAGCACACCATCAATATGCAGTATACTGACTGTTTTCATTCCTGTTAAAATATGAGCTTGTTCTATTAAATGTTCTTACTAAATATATTAAACCTGATTAAGGCTGCTTGTCATTTGGATTTAAATGAAAATGTAACCTTGTTTTATATGTTGGGGCTCTGTTGACTTATTTATTTGTTTAAGCTTTTGGGACTGAAAGTTAGGTATTTACAGATAACACAGGAATGCAATTCCACAGTGAAGCATCATTTATATGTTCTTATGAGGGATGGAGATAAAAAAGAAATTCTCATTAGTGCTGCTTTTATCTTTGTTGCAAAAGTCGGACGTTCTTTTCCCTTTGAAAGAGAAAACTGTAAAACAGCATGTGTTCATTTGGGAAATGTATTTATTAGAGTTAAAAGTTTGGAACAATGTCGTAGTTGTTGAAAATGTTGAACACAAGCCAGAGTAAGTTACCCTACGGTTACAAGTCTGTCATTCATTTATGAATCGGTTAACCTTGGAAAGAAAACATTCATCTTCCACGAAATAAATCAAATTGTAAGGTTACTGAGCAGTTAGTTTAGTTTTTGGGCTTAAAACTAAGCACATAAATGAAATGTAATGTGCCTAATGAATGTACAATGTATGCTAAAACATACACCACTGCATCCTGCTTAAGTCGAGTTAGTCATCAAGGCCATCTATGTAAAATAGGTTAATATCATTGAACGCAGCTATTGATAAAACACACAGGATTTGTTAAAAAGTAGTTACATGAAAATCTCCACCAATACAAGTGAGTGCTCCAGCTATTGAAGCTGATGGAGCAGCACCAACCACTGCACATGAGAATATTGCTGTCTTCGGCCATATCAATATGCTGGTAAATAGCTGTGTTGGCACTGTTGTTTTTGTGGATTGTGCCATTGTGGCAGCAGGTGTCACACCTGGCTGTTGTCTTGCGGACTATTCGCCCTGTTGACATGCACAAAGTAGAAAAAAACTCACGTCACCAGCTGATTATTTTCAGTTGTCAGAAAGTAACTGTAGTTCGACACCTGCCAGTCCACTCCCCAGTTGTGTAGCAATAGAGGGTATAACGCTATATCGCTATAATTCAGTTGATGTGATTGTTTCACAATTTGTAGCGTTTTCCGTTTTAATAAAAAGGAAAATCCTTGAAGTTTGTTATCCTCATCCCTTATTAGACAACCATTGCAAAGTAAAGTACAATATAAGTAAATAATGACCACACGTTTGAGGAAGCTTTAAATGCAACAGCAGAGGGGTTTTTGCTCTGACACAATATGCCACAAGAGAAAAAAACCTATCTTCACGACGCCAGTCGTGAAGATAAGGAGGTTGTCTCCTTCGCTCTCTCTCTTTTCCTCTCTGTGTGAGTGTAAAAACACATATGCGTGCACTATTTGTGAGAGAGATTAATACAGTTGGCCAACAGTGATGCGTCAAAGCTTCTAATATCAACGAATATTTCTCACTGAAGCTTCGAAGCCCCAAAAATGGTATTTGGGACGGCTCTACTGTGCGAGGAAGTTGCCATGGTCACTCGTTTTTGAGTAGATGGCTTGTAACAGTTTCCTCTGCCGCCCATAGTAACCTCGGCAGTTTCTGTTTGCTAAATTAATTCGAAATGAAGTAAACCAGTGAGTCGTGCGGAATGGATAATGTGTGGAGCTATGTGTGGAAGCATTTTGGATTTGTCAGCAAAGATGGAAACGTGTAAGGCCCTTAGCGGAATGCAACTTCTTCATACTAATGGTACCGCAGCAAATCTGATGTTGCGTATCAAAAAGGCAGCGGAGGAACAGAACAACATGGATTGAGGAGTCGTTTCCCAGCCGTGCCTCAGATGGACCATCTCCAGAGTCTGGCCAGAGCGGGCCGGCCCCTCAGGCTGTGGTCACCGTTCTCTACCGCAGACGAGCACGTGTGAGCAATGTCTGGGCAGGAGTTCCTATTTGTTTAAGTATCTGTGTCTTCAGCTCTCTGGCCTTCTGTTTTTTTTCAAACTGAATCTCTGTGGTTTAAAGTTGAGTTTCTCTCCTCGTCTCGAGGGAATTTGGTCAAACATGGCACAAAGAAATTAGTCAAAGGTCTTTTTGGCCATGGCTCAAGAATTCATATGCAAATAATGACAATTAAACACAAATGTCTAATAGGATCAAAATGATCCAGAAAATGATATGGTTGTAAACTGCAACTTGACATGATGGCAGAGGCATAAAACTGCGAGTCCAGTAGTCAAATCCTTTTTTTCATTTTGGATCAACCTTGAAAGTTGAATATTAGGCTTTTATTTTGGTTAATCTCATATGGATCTTTGAAATCGTATAGCATTGGTAAATGAACAGGTCTACTGCTTGAATCTAATGGCCTTGTGGGTCCAGATTTCCAGGTGTTGTTTTTCTCATGTTCTCACTGCAGTCCGTACAGCGGTACATAAGTTTAAAAAGTGTTCTTCCTCTGCACAGTCTGTGTGGGCTGTTCTGGCTGAAGTTGAAACAAACACAATTGTACCGGTGGCCGGCAGTCAAGAAGAGGCAACAGAGTCTGTCGAGGAAGGCTATTATTTGTTTTCCACAACTCTGCTGGTTTTCTTTTCCCCAGGACGGCAACCGACCTGCTCAGAAGTAGACATAACACAGACAACTAAAAATGCCAACTGGCACCCTATAGGGCTGCTGAATGTTTATCCCTGCCCTGTGTCCATCAGCTGTCCGGTCCTTCCGGATGAACACCTGTGTGTTTACCTCTCAACTCATCAACAGGGAGGGAGACATTGTAGAAAGTGAGGGCACAAGAACAACGGCTGGCTAGACTCTCAGGACATCTCTATGATGTCCGATCTTGCAAGCTCTCAGTCAGCAGCCTGGGATATTCACTAACTTTGCTTGGGTATTCAGCTGAGCATCTGTAATTTTTCAATTTTTTATTAAATAAGTGCAAACGCACATGGGTCTAACCGAGTAATAGTGCCAGCTTGAACTATGATGCACATAAATAAGTCAGTCAGTGAACTTATCTGCACTTGAGTTCCCCTGAGCAGGCAATAAAATCAGCAAGGATTGCAAAGAAGCTTGTTACTCCTACCAGTTTGTTATGTAAGGAATATTTTTACTTCTGCAGATCACAGGAAACATTAGTGCCCTATAAAGATTTGAGTGGCGAGATGGTGATGAGGGTGTTTAAGTTGGAGCAGCAGTGGGTACTCTTGGAGTTGTGTGAGCATGCAAGTTATTTGAGTTTTCTGTCTTCCGATTTTGGAATAATAAATCCCAGACATCCCAAGGACTGCAAATAATGTAGCGAAGTTGAGCTAGTCAGACATGGAAAATATTAAATGCATTATTTGCTTCACTGAATAGCTGCTTTCATCATAGCTTTCTCAGTATGTTCTGTACTGTTTGCTCATCCAGCTCTTCAGTTTGTGGCCCTTGGCTCATTTCTTCTTGTCAGGCTCAGGTTGTGTTGCCATTATCACGTGTTCTTTAAGCTATGCAAGAAACAAATTACAAGGTAGTCTTGTTGCAAATGTGCACCTTATTTTCTATTAGTATGGCTCGACTAATATAGGGTTTACTGACCTGGGAACAGCAGGTGTACTCCACCGTGCTGTCTCCTTCGAGCGGCAGCAGTTCATTATTCGAAGCAATTACTTTTGGGCAGGTGAGGTTTCACATGAGTTCCATGACCGTGAGTGTGTGTAACTAATTTAGAGTTTAGACCGACAGCTCCAGAATCACAGAAACCCTGCAGTGATTGAGTGCGACAAAAAACTTTCATCATGACATTTTTAAAAGCATGGAGAGAGTTAGACAGCAATGATAAAAAAGAAATAATATATATATATATATATATATATATATATATATATATATATATATATATATATATATATATATATATATCACTCAAATGAAAATGTAAAAATTGGTAATTATTTTCAGAAAATGATGTAATGACCTTGCTTCATCTTTTGTCTGAAAAGAAAAAAAATCAGGTTTTCAGTGACCTATTAATGGATGACATAATAATGAACACAGTACTATCATCCAGAGGGTGAAGCATCCTTGTTTATTCCCTGTCTAAACACCCCTCTCATCAACATAATTGTGTCCTCCCTGTGCAGCGTTGGTATTATTCTTTATCACCTGGTGTAATAAAGTCTTAGCCCCCTTGTTACCAAATTATATAGTTGCTATAAAACCCTACAGTGACTGCACTTATCTGCCCCACCACCTCACTCACACACACACACACACACACACACACACTCAGTTGATTATCAACAACGCTTCCCACGACACCTACAGGTCGCTAACCTCTTTAACTGAAGTTTCTCTTGTAAACATTTTTTTCTTTTTTCTTTTTAAAGGAATAGTTTTAGGACTAATTGACTCATGAATAATTTGTACTGAGTCAATAGGTGACTATATTTGAAAATTTACTGCGAGAGACCCCGCGAGACAAATTTAAACAGCCCATGAAAGCAAAAACAAGGTCAGCGAAATGTAGGGCAATGCTCCTGTTGGCCCTCCTCGCCTCACCAGGTGACTCAGACACGACTACAAGACGCAGGCGTACGCGCTCTGCTACAGGGCAGCGCTTAAGGGAGCATGCTGTGCAATGTACACCACCTGTGTGCTTCCTGGCTGGGGTAGTGTGGCTGCAGTTGCTATGACAGGCTCAGCGGAGGTCATTTGCATACTTTATGACTCTAGGTAAAAGAGGACAGAGACATGAGAGGTAGGCAAGGAGTCTGTGTGTGTGTGTGTGTGAGAGAGAGAGAGGGGGTGGTAAAAGAGATGGTAAAAGTGTGTCTTTTTGCGTGACTCATAAGAGCCAGCAGTTAAAACCGGTCAAATCCATCTTCAGGCCCTCAGATGTGCTGACGGGTGGAGACCAAACAGCTCAGAGGTAGGTTGATTTTGACAGTGTGTTTGCTCTAACAGGACACATGTTTTGTAGCCAAGTCTCCTGTGTTGCTGCCTCTCATCTGCTGTTGTTGTTGTGGCTCGCTCTCGGCTCCCGAGGCTAGATCGGGCTCAGGCCTCGGTGTCTATACACTCGGCCGTGTTTTGCCTGTTATTGAAAGTAAATCAGATGTGCCTTGAGAAGTGTTAATCTTATTTGAAAGCATTTAAAATGGAAATAAAGAAGCTGAGAAGGAAATGGATTGCAATTGTTACCTTTGTTTTATACAATAACAGCAGGACGTTAAGTTCTTAATTGTTGGTTTAGTTAAAGTTGACTATATGAAGAATTTCCAACATGCTCATATTCTAACGGCATGTTTGCTCAATCACACTCCAACGCTAATGATTAACAGTGAGCCTAGACTGATGTAAGAAGCAGTAAAGATGGCATACGGCATATTGCCTACCTTCTTCTATATGTGCAAAATAATCTATTTCTGAATGATATGTCTTGATAATTCATTAAGTGCTAACGTTCATCCAATAATTTTTGTATTCATCATTTTCATTTGTTTCTAATGAATGAGTTATTAGCAGCTAAAAGTGATTGACAGGTTGCCCTGGGAAGCCCAGTTACCAGCTATTACTTCTCTCAAACTAATTACGTGTAATGATGACAGACTCTGTGATATTGT
Organism: Cyclopterus lumpus; assembly: GCF_009769545.1. NCBI lineage: Eukaryota > Metazoa > Chordata > Actinopteri > Perciformes > Cyclopteridae > Cyclopterus > Cyclopterus lumpus. The sequence continues at coordinate 9,649,375 of NC_046983.1, read as the reverse complement.
TTTGACGGACTCCAAAATAACAGTTTCAAGTTTTCATAATTGAAGGGAGTGTTTAGTACAAACATATTGAATTAAGGACAGAAGAAGGGACACTATATAATATACTTGCCAAGCAGAGGGCCAGTTGAGTTGTATTTATTCTGCCATATGCAGCAGTGGTCATTGCAGTCATACCTGGCAGAGACCTGCACTACTGAGTGCACCTTTCTAATATTTATATAATTTGTGTTGGTACTTGTTTGATTAACATCAAAAGTTAACTGACGGTTAGCGATAGTGAGCTGCTTTGCTACAGTTTTGCTACATTTGTATGGTTGCAGAAAGCTGTTTTTTTAAATAAGTTTCTATTGAACATTGTTGCACTGGTTTTTATCTTGTTTCCAACGTTTTTTGGAGCTATTTTATTGTTATCCAAAACTAGAGGTATCAATTTAAAGGATCTTTTACACCATATTATGCACATAATATGTCTCTTTCTCGAACGTTTTATCAGTTCAGATTATTGTTTTACAATGAACTAAAGCAGCACGATCCGGGGTCATGCTGGTGATTAAATTGTACAGCAATTAAATAACCAGCATGATCATGCAAATGTTAAGCAAAAAAGATCTGCAAAAAAACCCAAGTGCTCTCTTGTAAAATGAGAACCTGAATATGACATCCAAAGGGAAAAAGTGTTGAGGTGTATTACCTGTAATTAAACAAATGACATATCTCCTTGACCCTACTTTCTCACAGTATACAGTGTGACGTCCTGTCGTGGTGAGGCTGTGGTGAGGCGTGTGATAGAGTAGAGTTAGAAGGAGAGAACAGACAGATTGAATGAAGGAGCACAGGGACCATTATGCTCTTCAGAGGGCTATCGCTGCCCCCTTGTAACGGATGTCAAAGGCATTCACTGCCGTCCTCCGCTCTCATGCTCTATGAAGATTATCTGTGTACTCTTTCGATCATCCTAGGGGCTAAAATAATGCACTTCGCTGTCTCTGGTCCCCAAACACCAGGCAAGCATCAGCACTTATATTTTCTCAAAACTTTTCTTTTCTTTTTTTTTTTTTGTATCGCTACATTCTCTCTCGCATTCATCCTTTCTTGGAGCTTCATATGGAACTAATGATATCGTGATCGCCTAATGGCCAAAAGTGGCAAAAATAACTTCTCACTTCAATTATTCTCTTTGCTCCTATTTGTAGATTAAAATGATGATCAGGAAAACACTCTTCACAGTGTATGGTTTTTGTTCTCTGGAGAACTGTGTTCATTGTGTTTTATAACACCGCGTCTGCAATGCAAATCACAATCATATCCCCTCTTGTTACTTGTTATCTGTTCTTTAGATGTGGAATTTAAAAAGAGGCCTTGAGCTGGGCTTTTCCACCCCCCCTCCCCCACACACAGTACACCATCTTTTACAGAATACCAACACAACTAGCACGCACACATTGCTGACCGATGGGTTGAGTTTATTCTTAGAGATGTTGTTTACCCTTCATGCTTGACGTGATTTCAGAGTTGAGGTGGTACCAAGCTGTCCTTCTCTTGCACATTACATGTTTCAAAAGATAAGGCTTAAAAGCCGTGCTAGCCAAAGCAGCAGATACTCAATTATTGTGCATGCGCATACTAGGCCTCTTTGTAAAGACCCAGGCCAGTTTACCCATGTACAATTTAATAATCACCATCTTCTTCCGGAGAAATATAAAGTAAGGCATAAAATGATGGTGAGAGAAAATAGTGAATAGTACTCTACAAGAATCAGTACTGAGGAGGTGTTGAACATTCTCTGTTCATTGTCTAAAATATGCAATCTCATAGCTAATCGACAGATGTAATGGCATGATCAAATGCAGTTGGCTTTTATAATAGTACAAATTGGCATTGCCAATAAAGAAATATGTTTCAGGAAAATCTATGCTGCAGTCTATGTTACATTTGACCAATGATCTGTAATAGATTATTGAGCTGCCGTGAGCGTCCGCTGCCCATTAGAGCACTTATTTGGCCGTTTGGTAGTGAGGGAGCCTCAACTTTCCCATGGCGGTAAATAAAACATCCATGAAGTAGCAGTAAATAATGTAAACACACAGAGGAGAGATGGAAGCTGTACAGAAAGAGGAAATGGAGCATTAAAAGGTGGCACTTTGTCAGGACTACCCTTGGGCTAAAAAGTCCATCCCCACCTGACCCATCTTGCACACATACTCTATTCCTAAAAGTCTCCACAGAACATCAGTTGAAGTGCTCTGCAACCCTGTTAGTGTAGCCATTAAATATTAACAATAAACAATTAATATTCTTTAATGATTTTGAGCATTTAAAAGTCCTCCTCGCATAAGTGTTTGTAGTTGAGCTCATGCTCTCAAATCCAACTTTCTCTCCACTGCGAGTTAAAATATATTTTCAATATTGAGATCTGAAATATAGTCGACAAACATTTGAAAACGTATTTTGAGTTAATTATTTAATAGATAACAAAAATCTGTTTGTTAATTAGTGCAGGGAATATCAGTTTTATTTATATATTGCCAATGTTACTCAACCATACATATTTTATATATACATACATTTAAAAAATTTTTTTTTATAAATATATATTTTTCAAGACAATACAAAACAATACAATACAAAGCATATAACATGATATACAAAAACATTTTTCATAAAAAAGTTGTTTAACTTAAAAAAAGCTACCACTATTCTTTATGATACCCTGAGATTCATCAATGAATATAAATGTTTCTAATTTTAAGTCTTTTTTAAAATGATTTACTGCTCAAGCTGTATAATAAGAGAATGCAGTTTCCTCCAGATCTTCATAAAAAATGACCACTCGGAAGAACTTAGCTGTTAACTATGTGTTCAGGTATGAAAAATAAATTCAAATGTATCTTTTGATATATTACACATGTATATTATTCTCGATACGTTTCAAAGTGTTGGTCTTACAAGTTATTAGATCCAACTACCCTTTTCTATATTTATACAACAACATTTTACCAATCAATAAAGTTTTTTCTCTAAACAGTTTTCTTAGAAAATGCGCTTGAAAATGCATGTTATATACAGTATAGCAGGATATATGCCTGGACTGAACTTAGAATACGATGCATGATATTAACAAACCTAATCATGGGTGAAACCTTAACTTTACTGGAACACATTTAAAATGGGGGCCGTAAATTGGTAACTCCCACTTGTATAATTACACTTAAAGGCAACTATAAGTCCTGTAATAATTAATGGGAAGTCATAGCAGGCCAATGAAGGAACTGTAGTCAAAGGAGAGACTCTCAGTTGTAGATTTTTTTTTATAAAGGTCATACTTGATGTAGCAGTGTAAAAATGCCATCGCAGATCTATTTGTTTATTATCTGTGTAATCTGTGTTCAGTGGGTAGTAAAGCCTACAATAAATATTTTTACAGCAATATTTGGCTGTTGCCCATGAAGCTTTGTCTTTTATTTTGCTCTAGTCACTAAAAAAAGACAGAGAATGTGTAGCACAGTGGCGGTTGATAATTAGACTATATTTTAGGTTTGACCTAATATTTTTTGTTATGCAGTAAATTAAGTAAAACAACCATCAGTTTTTTTAAACAAGATTTTTCTACTCTAGATCCAAAATTTGCAAGCTCCATGTGAGACATTGCCCCGTTCTGAGATTTGCTGAGTGTAGGTGATAATAATTCTTAGAACAGGTGCTGCACCATAAGCCCCAAGGCCTGGGGAAGTGAATGATTAGTGGCACTCCCCCAAGATGCATTGCTCCTCTGTATTAAAACCAAACTCTGCCTTTTATTCCCTTCAGGGTTTATTAAGTGGGCCAGTTTCCATAGCGACGCTTTGGCAGGATATTGCCAGGATTAGGCGTAATGGGTCTCCTGACGCAGTTCACTCTGCTCCTGTGGAAGAACTTCACTCTCCGGAAGAGACAAAAGGTACACTTCTGCTCACCAACCCCCTTCGCAAATCAACGTATATCTGATCAAATTGGTCAGCAATGGAGGGAAAATGAGAATACAGTCCCAGGACTGTGTCATCAAGGGCAACTAAGTTATTCATGAAAGGGGACGGTAATAGGAGGGATTTACTACCAAAATTGTCCCCTATAGAAGAAAGCTGCCTTTAACTCTCCCACTAGAGAACAAGAACAATCTTACCTTAATGCCCACCAATTTAGAGTGTCACCTTCAATTTTTGGAGATGTATCTCTTGTGCACGTTATGTCACATTGCCTGTGTTTTAGTTCTAACTGAGCCAGTCTCTGGCCTAATGGAACGAGATATGGAGTGACGATTGTTCAATGCTTCGTTTGAAGGGCAAATACTCTTTCTGGCTCTTCTCACAACTACTCACTGCCCATCCTTAGCATTGCTATTCAAAGTTGGAGTGAAAATTGGAATAGTCCAACGGACATTTCCCCTTCTGTCATTTTACAGCTGAGTCATTGTCCTTTTGCCCTGGCTAGTTCCCTTAACCAGAGTCATTACTCCCTTATTCAAATAAGCCTACACATGATCACCCAGTGATATATGGCGTATTTTATTGCTTCGGATGTCCCTCACAATGGCCAAGAGGCCACTTGCTGGGGGAAGATAACAGTTACACAATGTGTCACAACTGCAATTCAAGGGTCAAAGCAAGTTGTCATGAAATCGAGTTAGTCTTTCGTGTCATTTTGAGGCAGATAGAGCGGTTCCAAAAAGCTGCGGTATGCTCTTTGATTTGCATTGTTGCAGTGATGATAGGAGTTGCATCCACCCACTTGTGTTGCTAGGGGTTCGAGCGCAGCAGTGTGCTTGTTGCCAGAGTAGAACAAAAGACATCTTCACAAAAAGATATCTGCTTTCATCAAAGTTCATACTTTCTTGGAATAACTCAAGGCAAAGTCATTTTCAATGTTCTAACTTTGAATATGTGAAACATTCCCCTTGTTAATTGTATTAACCAACAGAAAGAACTGTGTGGTTCCCTTTTATATAAGGGAGAAATATGCACTGGCTTTTCTCCTAGAATATGTCAGGGGACAGTGGTGGTTTTGTGCATGGAACGTGGGATATTTGGCCAATGTCAACATGACATATTGGCATTAGACAAAACCAGTGGGAGTTAGCAAGGACAATGGTGCTGCTGGAGGGCTTGTGGAGGTTAATGACCAATTATATGAATGCCTCACCAAGCATTTTAAGAGTTTATAACAGGCATGAAACTGATTTTATGGTCCAGTATTTCACATAATTTCATAGGAGATTATCTATTCACAAAGACACTGGTGTCCGATGGCAAATGCCTGGGGTGCCAGACATTGAGAAAGTCCCCATGATCTCTATGTTCCCTCTCCATGTCTTTTCTTTGAAATACATTATGATAATTCCCCCTCTCAGCAGAACTACATCCTCTCTGACACACAGACTGGAGGGAATTAAAGGACAGAATTTTGAAATGTGTGCATTTCGTTTACCTGCGGTTTTCTTTTCTGTAAATCATTGACAAAATGACATACCGAATCCACTATATGCCTATGTAACAGATGTGTAAAGGGCAGGGAAGAAGTCCACTCAGATGGTCTCTTTTGTGGTGTTTATTTGCTGCAGAAGACAATGAAACATCAGATTGTCCTCTTTTCTCTGAGCATCATCAAATCGTTATTCCCGAAGACAGGACTTCATTAAATGTAAATATAAATTATCAAAAACATGACTCATGACATACAAAGGGACCCCTAGTGGACAAAATAAATAACTGCATGAGTTAGAGTGACTCAGCAGACTCAGCGAAAATTATAACATTAAACAAAGGAAAAAAAACATACCTGCAGAAGACAATGAAACATCAAATTGTCCTCTTTTCCTAAACAAACAAAACAGAAATTATACGAGGAAAACATACAACAGGGCGGCCGGAAGTAGCAAACACAAAGGGCGCCAAAGAGGCAAAATGGAACAGCCTCAAAACATACACTTCAAACAACTGAATGACACACAACAGGTGGACACCGTGATCGTATCATCGACCATTACCGTATGCAACATAAACGGTAATTTTCCTAAAGAATGTAACGATACAATGCAACATCACTTTCCCCCACAACTTACTCTGAGCAACATGAGGGAAAGACAGGGCTACGGAAACTCATGAGGCACAAAAGGGGCAAAACTCAGTTTCCACAGGAAACAGATTTTAGAAATAACGCTAAATAAAAAGAACTCATTAAAATAAAATTCACACACACTCAACAGGATTGTTGAATAATACACAAAAATAAAATATAATACATTGAAAATAAGAAATAACAAAGTGTATTTCGAACTCTGTTACACCTATACAAAACTGAATACAAATGTCAAACCCCACCCCTCATCCTTATTCCTCTGCAAGAACCTCACTTTATTACGTGACATTACATGTAGTATGCATTTTTGTATTTCCTCACCTCTGCCTTCCCTCCAGTTTAATTATGAAGACAACAATGTCAACATAGATGTCTCCTGTATTATTTGTGCTATAGCGTGTCATCAGATACAATGTCTGAACACGTTACCATAGCAGGAGCAAAGTTGTTGGCTGACTAGAGCTTGCCAGTTGATTCCTCTGAGCAAGTCACTCCGCCAAAGACGCTGAAAAAGATGAGAGTGCAGGCAGACTAGGTCAGGTCAGCTGAGCGAGAGGGCGCTCGGTGGTTGAGGGCTGGAGGGACTTTGATGTTGAGCGATGGTGTGTTTGGGGATGTGTAAAAGCCTTGATGGCAAAGGGTGTTGGGTTGAAGACTCAAGGAAGGATGAGCTGCAGCATTGTCATATCTCACTGGAAGTCATCTGCTGTTTAAATGTACAAATGTTACTTGGCCCTCAGCTGTCAGAGCTCTGCATTACCTTGACTCATGTATGAAGGAACTGAATTACGTTGGTGTTTCCACAGTAACAGCCATGGTAAAAATGAGCGTGTGTGTGTGTGCGTGCGCCTCATAACTCTAAGGTCCTGGTACTTTGCCTCTAGAATACCCCTCAAGGCCAACTGAGTAGAACAAAATGAGAAACAACCCAGTGAAGAAGTAAAGCCCTGAGGTCATCCATTTGTGCTTTGTTGGTTTCTCTCTTCCCCCATCCCCTGAGATTGAAATAAAATGTCTGGCATGTCACATGGGCCGCTACCTGCTGGCAGATATTGAAGTGGTTGTATTAAAGCAGGAAGTCGTTGGTATTCTTCATCCAGAAGAGGATTAAATGTGTGGATGAGATGATAGGGATTGTGTGATAGCTTCGTCTTGTGGAGTCACACGCTGAGGTTTCTCTCTCAATCCATCAAGTGCTTAGAGTAAAAGCAAAACTAAAAGCATAACATATGGACTATATCATGAGCAGCTACGTTGTAAACACACTCACATTGATACACACAGCCTCATGAGTTCATTTTTGTCAATCATCAACAGTGTCTCAACGGCGGAGACTCAACTAAGTCATTTCCTTTTAATTAATAGTCCACTCACTTTAGCTTTTAGATTTTCTTTGACTTCATGAGTGATGTCGCATTTCACTAATGAAAATACAATGCAAATGCTGTGAGCCAAAACATGTTCCAAAGATGTATTTCATAAACATTATGAAAATGAGACAATGTTCTCCTTTGTGCAGGTGCGGCTGGTCGTTGAAGTTATATGGCCTCTGTTTCTCTTCGTCATACTGGTGTGGGTGCGGTCCACCAATAAGCCTCTTCATAAAGGCCAATGTAAGAAGAAGCCACATTTTAATGTTTAACTCTTTTGCACAAGTCATATAAAGATGCAGAACCACTCCTCAGTTCTTAACTTGTATTTCCATAATAACTCAGATCGCAATGCTAATGTATCAAAATGTTGAGGAAAATATAATGATGTAGACACAACATAAAATATACTAACCTCTGTTGTGACATCACTGAATCTATATATCCAAACAACAATTTGTTAACAATTCAGCTGTAAGTAACCATCTATATTCCTGTAGGCCACTACCCAAATAAAGCCATGCCGTCGGCTGGCGTGCTTCCCTGGCTTCAAGGTATGATGTGTAACATCAACAATCCCTGTTTGAACTCTCCAACGCCGGGGGAGACGCCAGGCCAAGTCAACAACTTCAACAGCTCCATGTACGTACTCTAATGTGCCCTTTTCTCTCTCGTCTTCTCAGATAGCGTACATTTGGTTTGGACTAAAAGTTTTGGTAATGCTTTCAGATTCTATCTAAGATGTGACATTTATAGACACTTTGTGATCTTTTTTGTCTTTCCGCTAAACTAGAATTGCCGGGATGTTGATAGAGCTGCAAACCCTCCTCGTGAACAGATCTATTCTCAGCAATGCACAGTTGCTGGCAGATGACCTCGACCAGTGGGAGTCAATCCTGTCACAGGCTAACCCTGGTGATGGTAAGAGCATTTCTTGATCCACTGACCTTAAAACACTCAAAATGACCTAGTTTTAAGGTTCAAACAGGATCTACATCGAGATTGATGTTTCTTGATATACTAGTTATATTGCTGCTGAAGGTTCCAAAAGTAAAAGGTATAGAAAAAATGGCTCAGCAACAATCACTCTGCTATGTCTTTGTTAAGTACTCTCCATCAAGGAAAGTATCCCCTTCATGTGGATGACAAGTTGGAGGATTTGTTATTTCCCTTTATCCCTCAAAAACAATAGCGCATGATTATTTATGATGCAATTTGCTGTGCAGACTGACAGATCGTTTGTCTTGATAAGTTGCTGCTTTGCATTAGGCTCATTTACCCTGATGATATTCAGATTTTCATACGGCACCTAATTTGCAAAGAGACAAGAGGGTGGGGGGGCGGTCTGCTGTTCAACAAACGGCTTGAGGGCTATTTGCATTTTGGGGTCACTGGCTTGTAATATACAAGATTAAATCCATCAAAGATCTAAACCCGGGCATAATTAATGGCATTCACTGTCGGAAGGCAAGAGCACTAAAGGTCAAGAACAAAAATGGGGAATGATGTAGTATCAAAAGACTAGAATGGCAAAGGTCATTGTGTTGTCCCTTTTTTTGTTTTTACCATAGATTGATTAAAAGACTCAGGTGGTCATTTCAATCAGAAAGGCAACAGTGTTCTGGAAGAGCCCAGAGCATGTTTTTTCCCCATAATCTAACCCTGGCCATCCCCCCCGATGCTCGCACAGTCATGAGGGGCATATTAATGTGTGTTTAGTTGGTTGCGTCAAACAGCATACTCAAGACTAAACTGAATGATTTGTTTTTTTGTACAAAACATTTATCTTAATTGAACCTTGAATAACCCAATAAAAGTCACTTCCTCCCCTCATCTTGGCAATTCAATGAGCTGCATGCATTACAATTGCAAAAGGATTTAATCTAATTAAATGACGTCGCCCCTTCATCATCTCAACAGCACATGCAGGAGTCCGAGAGAGAAGAAAACACATGTTGAATAGATGCAGTTTGTGCAGTGTGGGAAGATACTTTAGTGGGATCCCTGCTAGGCTCAAGGCATTGTGAGGGAGGTAACAATGAACAGTTAATTGTTTTTTAAGCTAATTTATTTAAAACCTGACTATACGTCGGCAACTATTCAGAAGAAAATGTCTGGTGAACAATCGGGTACACGTTAAGCAACAAAGTGTCCTCTCACACACTCATTCAACTCAAGTGCTCAACCCCACTTGCACCAATGAATAATTTAATTGCAACATCCATCTAGAAATCATCCTTTGAACTCATATTCATGTAAAACCACTACAAGCAACATGTTCAACAAAACCAAGTCAGAAAGTTTAGAATTAAAGGATTTCCTTTTTGTTTAAGGTCTTATTTGGCCATTGTTATCATTATATCATTTAGGACTTTTGGACTTTTGCTTCAACCTTTTCCTTTCAACAACAGCATACATTCTCCAGTTTATTTGTTAGACCAGGCTTCCATTGCACTGGAAGGGCTGCTCTCCTATTAGTCACAAGGCAGGCACTCCTCCATGGTTGGCATAGGTGTGCATGAGGGCAAATGACACAAGCCTCACACATGTTTCTGCATGCATCCATATTTGTGAACAGTGGTGTGATAAATAAAATGCACGAGGAAAGCCAAGCAAGGGAGGTAGAGGCAGAAAGACTGCAGGCTTGGCTGCAAAATATCTGCAGTGCAGATGGCGAGTAAGGAGGATTTACGACTTAAACTATGAAAATAAGATTTGGGTTAAAAGAAAGCACACATATTTGCCTTTAAGTTTTCCATTGCTTACCAGTTGTCAGCACCACACATGTAAACATTAACTGCACTGTGGTCCACTCTATTTTCAATTGTTGTGTATTAAATGCTTTTCTGCAAAAGTAATGATTTTCCATCTTTATCTTGAAGCTCAACCACTGATCCTAAGGAGTATTCTCAGAGACAATGAAACGTTCTCGACTCATCTGAAAGAGAATTTATCGCTGCCATCAACGGTGGTCCAAAGCCTCATGAATGCTGAGATTAAACTCAATCCAGTGAGTATCATTTTGCTACACTGCTTGCATGATAAAACAGAAAACAGTCTCCAATAGGAATCCCTGCTGCTTTGAAACCGCCTTTTGTAAATAGAAGAATTTAAGTGTCAACCAAAATATTCAAAAGACAAGAGTGTTGTTCTGGAGCATTTTAAATGTAAAATATCATGGCCAAGACCTGCTTTTGGGACTCTTTGCCTTGACAATCCTAATCAAAGCAAACTCTAGCATTTGCTTGAAAAATAAAGTTGTTTGAAGCTGGCTACAGTAGGTAACTTGGAATGAAATGAACTCGCAATAACAATGTCTTGTCTCTAAATGCTCCCCAATTGATACCATGATATGTATCATGTATCAGTTGAGCTGCAAGAAGGTAATTTTGCTTCACTGACAGTGACAAGGATGCATAAATACAGTGCGTCGTGATTAAAAGATGGTTGCATTGGGCTCTGTTGCAATTGTGCCCAGAAAATAAAAGTCCATAGTGTAGTTCATAAGCCATTGTCTTCTGTCCATGTATTCTGTCTTTCTTGGTGTCATTGTGTACTGTCTAGTATGATAGAAAATATATGTGTGTACATGCATCTGTGTGTGTGAGGTGGTCATTTTTGTGTCTGCCACATTTTTACTTTGGTTTCAAGTGACTTTGTGGATGTTTGTGCACACACGGTATATCAGTCCTTACTCAAGGATGAGCAAAGACAAATCAAAACATTCATTTATATCGGATTTTGAAGTGTGATTTAGTTTACTGTCTGCCTGCACAAGGTCGGAAAAACATTGATTCCTGTCTTGTGTCACACATGTATACACACAATAATTATAATATGCTAAGATGCAAATTTCTCTTGCTAGTCAACTTTGATCAAAGTTAGCATATATTTTTCAGATGGTGGGCATCCCAAGGCCAGGCAACCTGAAGAGCATCCTGTGTGAAGGGACAGACCTGGACGAGTATATCCAATTTAGCAGCCGAGCTGAAAAAGAGGCTTTTCAAAATGTCAGCTGCTCCCGCGATCCACAGCAACTGAATAATGCTCAGCAAGTACTCCTGCAAAACCTGGATGCGAGGAAAGTGCTTTCTGAGGTGAGCTAACGAACTTACCGCAAAGAAACCTCACTACTGATCTGATTTGATGTTGATGAGACTTGCGTGTTTTGCATAGTAATCCGGACACAATTTATCTCATTTTGAAAAAGGGTTGAGAGTGAATACATTTGGGAGCTGTCTTTATAATAATTACCTCCAAAAGCAGCCAAGAATGACATTTGAGAGTTGGTAATCGTAAGCTAGCAGGCTAGGCTAATCAGCTTCCACAAAGAAAGTGGAAGTCTTGACTTTCTAACATTTGGACTGGACATTTTCTTTTTGGTCATATTGCATCAATATTTCATTGGCAGTTTTGGCCAGAGTAATGTTTTTACTCTGTTGAGCCTTCTTGTGCCATTGGGGGTTATGATCGGTATTCACCCTAAATTGAGAGATAAATAAGAAAAAGTAAACATTGCTGCACATGGTAATTTTCAGGATGAATATTCTATCAATTAGGTACAAAAGATGTAACTCCACAGCGTAATACTGTTTACAAGTATATGGAGATCATTCTCTGTTCTAACAATAATTATCGCATGGCTGGCAGATTTCAAAGGCAATGCATTTCTGTGACAGCCAATTGAGTCACCAATTTAAAATGCTATGCTTGTCTTGCTTTGTGACTTGGAGAGATGAAGAAATAGCTTTCACATTTAAAACGTGCTAGTGCATCCTCTTTAATGCAAAAACCTACAGGCAACATGTTATTACTGCACCATTATGTTATTGTATTTTTGTTTATTTTATCTTGAATGAGAAATGATTTTATGTCCCATAGGTTCTAAGCATTTAAAATGTTCATGTTCATGTGCACCCATGTGTCTTCCAGTCATTTTACTAGAATGCATGCAATTAGGTGGGAATTATTTATTAGAACCATTGTGGTGTTGAATTCTTCTACATCTCTGAGTTCCCTTTGGGGTGATGAAAGCCTGCGCTTTTCTTTGAGCTTATCTGTTAAAGAAAATATATGGGACAGCAAATCCAATAAATAAGTGATAAGGAAGGAAGTTCGTAGGAGAGAGCATTTGAACAATTTAAGCCCACAGGCATTTTCAGATGCAGGAAAAAGAAAGCCCAGACAAGATATGGCGGACAGACTCTTCAGCGTCCCAAGCAAATGGATGGAAAAGAACATCAAGCCTTCACACTTAAAGCTTGACGTTGCTGAGTGATTGTGATAGCAACAACAACAACAACATAAAGAACAGGACAAGGGAAGAATTCGGGGTCTATCACTGATGTAGGGAGTGGCATAGGGTGATTTAGACAGTGGTTCCACAACTTTGTTGTTTTTCTGGAAATCACTTCCAACCACAATGCACAGAGCAGAGGGTAACCAAAAAACATTTGAATGTATGTGGCTCACAGGTCATTCAAATGTCAAAGTGTGTGTTTTTTAGTCTGTCTTTGATGCATATTCTCCTTTGCAGTTTATCAACTCAACACATTGTAACATTGTGTTCCATTCAACATATGTATGGTTCTATCATTCTTGTTGATTGTTCAGTAAGAATTTGCCAGGTATGTTGAATTATATTTCAGTAATCCACATACCTGGTTGTCAAAAGAAACCATTGATCTCTTCAACTGTTACAAATTGCTTTAAAATTTGAGTTCAACAAATGAGCTTGAGAAATCTCTTATATGTCCTAATGGGACATTGCTCAAAGTTTTCATCGATTTGTGATTTTCTGTTGTTTAACTCAGCATTGTCTGAGACTCACTACTGAACTTATTTTTACTAGGTTTCCTTCTCAACGTCTGCTCTTCACACAACAAAAGTTATCCTTAATGAATTTCCTTGAGACTCAATCAATAGCCAGGCTGTTGTCCAAAATGGGCTTGAATGGGCTTCTATTTGTGAACATTTTTTTGTTGTTGTAAAAGCAGTGATACCCTTCTTTGACCCTCTCTCAGCCTCCTGATGAGACCTGTCTTTCTAGACCTATATATTGCATACGTTTCTAGGCTTGGTAATTTTATTAGCTGAAAGACAATGCAGGCCTCCTACTGCAGCCTTTACTTGACACTTGATGCATGAAAATGACAAAGGTTAAAAGGGCATGCCATTTAGTTCTAGTAATTGGACTCATGTTGTGTACCTTCAGAATGTCACTGTAACACACAGTAACACTTGTCATTGTAATGTCGTTTGTATTAACCATGATGATGATGTTAGGATACAATGGTCAGGTTGAGATGCACAGATGAGTGTGTGTGTATTACCATCATATAGTATCTTCAGTGGAAAGGCTGAAATGGAGCTTGTAATTTTTGCTACGGTGTGGACACCAGTTGATCTCATAAAATCTATACACATAAATTATTGTAAATATATGTTAACTGTAGCTAATGGCTATGCATGATATATTGTATTTTTTTCTGAAAATGAAAAGATTTTTGGCCATTCATTTGGTAGATCATTTGTTGTTCTGAACACTAACTGGCCATGCCCTACTTTAGGTACCTTCATCTTTGGATCCCAATGTAACAGACACAGTCACACTGGTGGGGAAAACCATTCAACATGCATTACCAGTGATTGAAGAGGTTAGTGTTGCAACTGTGTCAAGCACACCTTTCTGGAATACGTACTCTATTTATATATATATATTTACTTTCTGATGACATGGCTATTTTTCAGTATTTTAAGAATTCACGAGTATTACATTCTGGTCTTCAGATGGACAGATTGCAGAACTCCATGATCTTTAAGGCTGCTGGTTCTTTGGATTTCCAAAAGAACATGATTGGCAGTATCAATATGCTCCTTTGTGGAAAGCAGCCAGACATCAGTTTACGCTCAACTAGACAGATGGATAACGAGACGTCTGTCTTTATTACAAGCAACAGTTCCGGTAAGTGCAGCAGCAAACTCCTCCGTCTTCATCTTCTATCTACATTTATGTATTGCATGACTCATGACTACATCAAGGTTCTTAGGCAGTTTGAGGGGTTATATGTGTTGTTTATGGACAAAGACTAAAAGTATTTTTTATTAGATCATGTACTCGGCACAGACAGTGTGAACCCAAGTGTTCCTTGTCGAAACAACGGTTCCTATTTACATGAATAAGAGACGCATGGTGCATTCAACTGTACCGGGTGCACAGGACGTGTCTACGTGAGAAGCACACGGACGAACATGCACCTGTGGCAAAGTTGGCACCTGTGCCAGATCCGGGAATTGGGTTTGATTAGGAATACATTATTGGCGGCTGTGTCAGGGGCTGGCATCAATCTTAGCCAATCAAATCAGCTGCCCGCATACCATTTAATAGCTGTGCACTCACTGCCCACATTGACACGATGACGTTTTCTTAATGGAGAGGAAAGTCCAGAGCAACGGATAGCAAGTGGAAATTGATGTTGTTGTCTGGGTAGTGCAGAGTCCCAAGGCGCGAATATATAACATCCTAAATAAGAACATATGGCAACCCAAACTTCTCAAAGATGACAGATGTGTCTCTAAAATACTTTCTTGAGTTCTAAACTGGTATTTTGTTATATTCAACAAGGGTGGTTTATACCTTATTGTTAGCACATGTATATACATGTGTTTATGTTGTTTTTCCTTATTGTACATACCAATTTTCATTTAATTGGTATGTACACAATAGCTGTTTATTTGTACACTTATTCAACCATTTTGCCCTTAGTTTTAAGCTGTATTAGTTTGTTCTGTGTATGTACAATGAGAGCCAAATAACCGGCGTCAAATTCCTGGTGTTTGTTGTCATACTTGTTCAGTGAAGCTGATTCTGATTCCACCATGGACACAAATTCCCTCACTCTGTATAGATTTCTCTGAACCGTGCTCAGTGTTTGAAGAGTTTTGGGAAAAGGCAGTCTCGATGGAGTTCAGTAATGCCTTTAAAATGTCCGTTAGCCTATATTGCGGGGGCCCAGTGCATCCCCATGATGTTGTTGTCTCCCATACTGCTAATTATAGCAGTGTATAAACATGGAAACATGGTACATCCTCCACAGCTCCTGCCAGCCACAGTTGTGTGCCTGGCGCTATGAAATGTGTCAATCAGGTAGCCACATTTGAAGAATCTGTGGTACATTCACACTGCTTTGAAGATCCAGGCTCCACCCACCTTCAGTATAGTCGTGAATGAGCGTTCCCATGGCGGAAAGGATTCAATTAATGAAGGAAGACATATTCTACAAGCATTTGTGGATGACAGATAGAGTCAAGTACTGATATGAATCACGCTTAGATCCAACCCAGAACACACTTTGCTGGCATTACTGCATCAAAGTGTTTTTAAAATGCTTACATTTGCACAGTGGTTACGGACTTGATATGAAAGTAAAAAGGCGTAAGGTTACTTGTTGACCATGCTGCATGTGACACATGGTTGACTGAGGCCTTCAGCTCAGGACCTGAGGCAGAAAGGCATCCCCAAACTTCTGTTTAATGCTTCACAAATAAGTATGGGGGATCTTTTTGAAGTGTTGTTCTTCACCCAGCTGTTGTTTGGCAGACCTTCCTGAGCTATCCATGTAGATCAAATTTGAGATATTGTTGGTACATTATTACTGTGTTTCTGTATTTTCATCTTTGAAGAGCCTGTAGGATTATCACACACCTGAACATGTATAAAGAATCATGACCATGTGTCTGATTTTGATGTATGGGTGGACCTTTGAAAACAAACACACTGTTTTATCATTTGCACCTCTTTAAGTACACCTGATTCTGTTTTGAATCATTAAAGGGAGGGTCACTTTTTCCAAATGGAGATAATCATTCTTTTTTGCTTTAAGTACATGAATACTTCCTAATTAAATCCCAAGTTAATAATCTAATATAAAAATAATGGTTTCGTCAATAACACATTACACTTTAAAATGAGTTCCATGAATTTATTTTCTTAACAAAAAGGAGCGCAATGAAAATTCAACAAAGTTATATCATATAATAGAACAAACTTATAAAGATATACATTTGTTGTCATGTATAATATAAACTTGTTCCCTTACATTAAAACAATATGGAATAATTGTTTAATTCATGTTGAAGCAGTCAAAGAAATTATCACACTCTTGCCAAAAATATTATAATTTCCTACTGGTGCTGTAATTAAAAAGGAAAACAATTAAATAAGAGCAGCACATCCATTGTACGTGTTGGTGGAGACAGCTTTGAATATCAATGAATGTGTTTGTTCCATGAAATCCTTGAGAATTAGATCTTCAGTGTAACTTCTTGCAGGCTCATGCTCATTAGAGACCAAGCATTCCTGTTTCATTAAATGCCTGTTCTTTGGAGACAACTGCACAAAATTAGATTTTAATAAGACGCCCTTATTTCCTGGGAATAAAGTTACACTGCAAAGTAGAATTGCATGCTTGCGCCAGTGCAAATTAGCAAAAACATTGTATCATCCGCCGAAAATAAGCACTAACATCTCTGTTAGCATGCTAATGGCTGTTTTGGATTTGCCGTGGCATTTCATTCTGTTGGTCTATGTACAGTTAAATGAATCTGGAATATGCAGCGCGCTGGTATAATGGCCAATTACAACTCCTTTATACATGTAAAAGTACACTCAAAGGAATAGCAGAATAGCAACAATAAAAGCCAACACAGAGTTTTTTTTAATGGCACAGCAGTGTTCCTATCCCAATTAATCGTTGACGGCCATTATACAGAATTGTTGGGGTTGTATCTGTTCTTCCACAATGGTAATTTTAAGTTAGTCATTTTTAGAATTTGCTTAACATATAAACACAAATAAGAAGTGGTTCCATGGCTCTGCAATGGTAAACACTTACATGTATGCATTTGTTGAAGAAATTAGTTAAATGATGATTTGCAAATGTAGTAGGAGGTTCTTATACACATGGCTCGTTTTACTGGTTGCTTTGACTATTTGGTATTTGGTACCATACGGAAGATTTGAATGGATTGGCTAAACAAATAAAGCACTAGAGCCATCCCTGTAAAAGTCGTGATTTGACTTGATACCGTTTACAAAGTGAAACTTTAACTTTGCTCACCGTAGAGTGTATGTATTTTGTACGCACACCAAACATCAACCTTTCAAAATAAACACATCTTCTGTTGATCTGTCACAATAGTCTTTCATTTTGCATCGTCCTATTTTCACTGCTGTGATATTCCCAATTATCTCAAGACTCATGTTATCATCCTCTGAGTATTTGCAATTCGCTTTGAATGTAACTGGTAACCTTTATTTCTCGTTTTAAGCAAATCCCTTTTAGTATATATACTGGAACCGGTAAAGGAGGAATCTTTTACTTGCGTGGAGTGAAGAAAGCTCGTCTTGTACTACTGAATGTCAAAACGTCTTCCCTCTGTCTTTTATGAGAGAGTGACTTCAATGACATTTATTCAAGCTTATTTGACTTTATGTTGGAAGGCTGCAAGATAGTACTTGATTTGTACTGCTTGTAAGAAATAAGTGCTCCTGAATTGATTGCATTGGGTAGTTCACTTCAGACTGCTATGCCACATTTGGTGTATGTGTGTGTATGCCTGTCCGAGTGTGCACATGCTTGTGTGCCTTTGATTCTGCATTGCATGAAATGCCTGAAATATGAGCATTGCGAACACAGAGTAAAATCCTTTTAGGTGTGTGGGTTTTTGCGCACGTCCCGGTCTGCACACGTGATTGCATGTGTGTGTGCGCGCCGGCATTGTCGATGATACCGACTCGCCGTAGTGCTGAACTGAGCTTATCTCTAGGGTGCAACTCAAATTGATTAAATTTGCCAGGTAAGTTGAGGAGCTGACTTGAGGCTCCATGCAATTATTTGTCTGTGGCTAAACCTGGTGCAAAGAACAGATTCTCTTCTATTGCTGTTTTGTGGAGGAAAAAAAAGAAAGAGCTGTTTTCAAAAAGAACTGCACAGCTCACACCTCTGGAGAATGGCTAACCCCTCTAATCTGATACTCCCTTTAGCAGACACAATATACAATACTGATATATCTTCCCAAAGATACAAATGTTTGAGTGGTATTCAAAGTATGGTAGTATGTATTTGCCACTGCTAACGACATTCATTCTCCATCGTTGACTATAATTCTATATTCTTTGTGTCTTGGCCAGAGTATTTTGTTGAAGGTCAATTTGCATTGCTGTCCATTCTCACAATCACTCTCATAATCAGATATTATAAAACAACATATTTATAAAACAAAGTAGCATACTGTATACACAGAGGGAGGTGTGTTGCAGACATCCATATTGAACTGGATGTGCTGAAAAATGTGGGTAAATGATGAATAGATTAGTGCGCTACAGACCATAGGGATATCTCCTTTGTTGCAAGGACAATATTTTAGATCTTGTGATGAAACAGCAATTGAAGTGACTCGCGATTGGAGTGGTTCACCATATTCAGCTTTAGCGTTGTTTTTGTGTGGAATAGGGTTTACTTAATTTTCTTTCATTGGTATATTGGGTGCAAAAGTTTACCACAAGTTGGAATTGGATATGCAGTGTGCTCGACTGCACACACTAGATGTCTTCAACAAACGCTGCTGTTAAATCCACAAATAGTTATAGCTGTCTGTTTCATATGTAGGTGTATAAATAACAATCCTCAATCTATCCTCAAGCTTTTTTTTCATATGAACTCTGGCTGGCCCTGAACACACATTTCCTCTGTGGCTATGCGCCATGACTGGCTCTAGGTCAGTTTAGAAAGATCCGGACCCCGGCACAACTCACAGCTTCCTGGTACCGTGGACTTGAAGCTTGCGGAGGACTGTCATCAGTGTGTCAGGGGTCCGCTGCCGTGTCGGTAACCCACCCGACGAGTCTTGAAACACAGACCCCGTCTCGTTTACCATGCTTTGTGGTTTTGGATAATTTTTGCGGTGTCATCACAATTAATTTCTTTTCAACAAATGTGTTTGTGAATAAATTGTTAACTAGAGCACAAAGCTGTTTACAAGAGCACAAAGTTATTCACGGATCTAGCCTCTTAATTTTCTCTCTCAAAGTGCACCAGATTGATGAATTTAACTTTAAATTGCACAACATTTTCTTCAAGAAGTTCCACCCACAACAGTGTCACAAAATCCTGTTGGAAACACTCTGATATATAGTGCAATATAAACTGAGCTAGTGAAAGTGCAGCATTATTGGTCATACTTTAAGTATTGCACGAAATGACACTTTCAGGTGTTAATTAAATGGAAATGTTCCTGCCACATCCCCACTTGCCTGTCACTTATCCTACACCTATCTATGTTTGCTAGCTAGCAATCTTCTGCTAGAGGCCTAAAGAGAAGCTGTAAAAGATAACCATAATTGTGTCTCATACATATCTACATGTTTGGTTCTTCAGTCTTTAATCCTTTTGTGACCCCTCCCATAGCGGGTCCAGATCTCCACTACTATGCCCACTCATGTTCATTATATCAGTTCCTTATTAATCAGTCCTTTTGTGGTCTTATTCCATGATAATGTTATGCCCCTTTGTGTTAGCGATATTGACATAATATAACATGATGTCAATGAATTAAACTCTTTTCTTTTTTGAAGTACTAAAAATCCTACAATTTGGACTCACAAGAGACACCTCCCCGCAGAGAGCGACTGAGCAGTGTCAAACTCATTTTTCCTCTCAAGTGTTATGATGGCAAGAAGTAGCATCTGTGCAGTCTGTAGAGGGAACAGCTGGCCCGACTCAGACTAAGGGGTGGCCATTAGCTGCCTGCACACAGACCTGCCAGGAGCACCAAGTAAAGATGGCCAGGAGACAGAAAGGCTAACATTTAATTGCACTGAAAATGGCCGCTAAAATCTCTCTGATGGGGGAAATGGTCACCCTGGTGAGATGAAAAGAAGTGGAGGGTCGAGGTTGCGGTCTTGACAGGGGGAAAACAAGAAGAGAGACGGGGTAAAGCACTGATGTAATGACATGTGTCTGAGCAAAAAGGGACAGTTAGCAACAGATCAACAAAGCAGACGGTCCGATTGACTGACAGGCGACACATAGAATCGATGATCACAGTCAGATGAACTGCAGCACTGCGAGAATCACATATTTTCAGTAAAAACAAGGGGCGGGGACAATCCAAGCACGAGCTACTCCAGGCTACATTATTTGCAGTGCAGGTCCTCATGTAACCTATTCAGCACTCTCCCAAACTGACAAAATTCACGTTGGCAGATAAGTTAAATTAGTAATGATCGTACTGCCACTGAGCATATTGACTTTCTCTCTCTTCTCCATAGAAGCCTTTCCTCATGGACTCAGGTGTTACCTCTTGGTTTGTTTTTTCCTCTGCCTGTGTGTGTGTGTGTGTGTGTGTGCGTGTGTGCGCGCGCTGCGTGTGCGTGTAAGTAATCATCCCACACTTTTTGTAAATGCATCTACTTTGCTCAGCGGTCGCTGATTTGTAATTGAGTACCAGTTTCTGACACAATATCCACTTCAGGAGAGCTTTTCAATTGACATAAACAAAATGTTGTTGATTGGGTAATTGTTTAGTTTATCTTGGAGGCGTTTGCACGTGTTGAGTGGCAGTATCAGAGCCGTCCCCAAGAAAGTTTCCAAACGTGTTAGAACCCCCCTTTTGTCCCAAAACTCCCATCCCTCCCTAATTAGGGAGAGGATATTAATCTTTATTTATATAGCTCTTTTCGGGAAAAAAAAAACTCCAAAGTACTATAAAGGGAATAATAACACGTAGGCATACAAACAACAAGTAAAACAATAAACCACAGAACACCCAGGGGGCAACGATCACTTCTAGGTGTACAAGAACATATGAGTGCAGCAGTAAGACCAGAACAAGCATTTAACTCAAGTATAAAGGCTTTTTCTTATGAGTAATGCATGAAGACGAAAAAAGGGTTAAAATAACAGGAGCCGCTTTCAGTCCTGTTGAGCCAAAGTACTTTTAAAAAAGTATTTTTTTGTATTTGTTCTGAAGTGCAATGATTGTGTCGATACTTTCCCTACGGCGTAAACTCGGTCTGTCGTGTGATTTATTAGTTTATTTAGCATTTCACTGGCACTATATGTATGTTACAGTGTGTGTATGTTACTCAACCTTACCGACGGTTTTCACGCATCAGTACAAGTGATGTGTTTTTATGCTTTTTCCGTTAATAGATTTAGATTTTCTTATTTCTGATTGTACGATGTCATTTCTCAACACTATTCACGTGAAAAGCATGCAAACTTTGATTATAGGAAAAGGTTTAATTGAAATATGATTTCTCCTGCCGTACCAGTACGGCACTATTTGTATAGTTTATAAATGCTCAATTACTTTTAAAATGACGTCTGGTTTAGTTTAGAAAATGAAATGGGCAAGATGTGTGCTTAATTTCATCTTCTATTTTCATATTTGCTCTCTCTGGTTTGGAAGGTTGCCACATCTGAATTTCAAACTCATATGCAATATTTATCATGTTTGCTTTTTGGGAGCTGCACATTCTATGACTTCTTACAGATCAAACAGATTGTTTCTCCTCTTCCATCCTGTCCCAAGAAAGACACTATGTACAGTTTGCACACAGGACTGTTTTCTCGGTCTTGGCCTGACTTTCCCCGTCTCCTCCCCTCTGTTCTGCTCTTGTGTAGATGCTTTTTGTCAGACTCTTGTCGACACCCTGGAGGGCACACCTGGTCTGCGCTACATTTGGAGCACCTTCAAGCAGTTATTGCAAGGGAAAGTCCTCTACACACCTGATACACCTGCTGTCCGCCTCATGGTGAAAGAGGTAAGAAAAATGTAACTTGTGTGCATGCACGCAAACTTTTCATGCACTTGTAAAGTAGATGAATGCGTCGCTCGCATCAGTGTGTGATACGAGCAAGTTTAATGAAAGCGAAACCATTATTTTTTTGATTTGTTTGTACAGTAATCTTCTGTCCACAGGATCAGGCCAATTTATGGTATTAGTAAAAAAAAGTGTGAAGAAGAAAGGGTGAAATTAATAACACTGGCTGTCACACAAAGTTACCACCTGGGGAAGGAAAATAAATCTAATACAATAGTGAGTCAGGAGGCCTGTTCATAGAACGTGGTGAATGTAATGCATTTCCATGACAGGATATTTCCCTAAGATATTAGCATTATTTTGATAACTGCGTGAGCAAAACAAACAACAGGCAGACTGTGAAGATTTTGCATTGAGAATACATAATGAGCACGAGCACAATTTGCCGACTTCACAGCAAGTGGTCCGGTGCTGGCACAGAGGGCCCTTTTCACACCCGACATAGTCAGATTGTTTACAAGTCAATGTTCAGGGGTAAATAACCCCATTTACATTCATCACCATGGGGGGTGACGGTGTTACAATGTGATGAGTTCCTCTAGGGATTAGCCGAAATGTGCAGATGAGGAGCGCTTTCATGTTTGGATCGGCTCGCAGCGAAAGGAAGAGGCTCAGTGGGTATGCTCTCAGTCAGAGAAAGGTGAGATCATTATTGTTGTCAAATTATCAAATATTGTTTTTGTTTTTAGGCAAATAGCACATTCAATGCCCTGGCTATGCTTAAAGAGCTCACCGATTTGTGGGATGAACTCGGGCCACGTGTCTGGGATTTTCTTCAAAACAGCCGCCAAGTCAACGCATTACGGGTAAGACTCGGCACTGAGAAGCAATACAACAAAATGACCACATTGTTTTTGTTGTTTTCTTTTGTGTGCAGAGGTTAGTTCCTACTTTCTCAACAGGTGACAAGTTTTAGATTTCAAAACGTCATTTTGGGAAATAAGCTTTGCCCTGAGTAGCATTGATACCACGATGAAGCTACAGCTAGGATAGCATTAGCTTCACACAACACATGTGAACAGGTGCAAACAGCTAGTAACCGGCCAGCATCTCTAAAGCTCACTAATTAAATGTTGCAGATTCGTCAGTGAGTTGTATTCAAAAGTGTAAAAGTAAGGGTGAGCTGCTGGACTATTTCTTAGTCGAGCACTGACCTCCTGGGGTCTCTGCTGGTTGCCTAGTCTTGCATCGCCAGATCTGCCCAACACCACACATTATTATTCGGATATACGGGAAAAATACTCTCTGGCTTGTTTTTATGTCTCTAACCGATCACAGTGGTCTGGAGCGGCGTTAAGCGACAGCAACCTTGTAAAATAGATAGCGCAGATAGTGTCACAGGCACATTGACTGCATCTTCCGAGCTGGGTTAGGTGTATAACAACCTCCTTCCCTGTGTGTTTTTGCTACAGAAAATGCACCAACCTTTAAATATGTATTTGTAGAAAATACATCAGCCTCTTTAACAAAACATTTTTAGCTAAAATATATATATGTACATATATAAATTCTGTAGGTGAGACATGTTTTGTATAGCAATTAGTTGTACCTTCTGTTAGATATGGAAACCGAAAGAGGAAAAGTAATTATGGATAAGTGCAGGATAATTTTCGTCCTGGCAGAAAGGATTATCTATAGAAGTAGAGGACACGGACTCACGGCTTCTCTCACTCCCTCACTCCCTCTCTTCGTCTCTCTCTCTCTCTTTGCCTCTCCCCGTATTTCTTTGACACTGACATTACTCCAGTGTCACTCCAAATGAGCTTATAGGCAGCTGGAGGGAAGCAGACATTGGGAGCTCCATATAGCCAGGGTATTCATTACCCTAGCCCTAACCTTTACACAAATGGGCCGGCAATCCTCCTTTGTCTTCATTTTCTCCCCTCTCTCTGTCTCTCTCTCTCTCTCTCTCTCTCTATCCACATCTTGCTTCGAAGTGGGTTGCGTCGGAGGTCTGTCATCTTCAGAGGTTCTTCAAGGTCGCAGACGTGTTTTACGTTGATGGACCAATTCCCATAACAAATACATTTGAGATAGAAGTTCCAGGGTGTAGGACATACCGTATATAGATGGCTTTCAAGTATACTTGTTTCACACAACTACATATGGCTTTGCATAGAGCTGAAATCCTTACGATGTAATTCCTGGTTGAGTTAATGTTACTATGGGAACAGCCAGAATTACATTGCAGCCAAACAGACTCACTTTGTTTTAATAAAGATGTCAATAATCTGCCTTTTTCCATCAGGCCACGAGCAACTGCAATATGATTTCATGCTGCTCTTGACGCAAGTAGTTTTCCAAACAACAGCAGGGGACAGTAATGTGGGTTTCTTTTCTGAGAAGTTTAAGAACGCAACTCTTTATCTGACAGCTCACCGTGGCTGGTCCTCCTTGTTCCACCACCCCCTGTATATATTGTATTTAGAGGTGATTGCTTTTTTGGTGATTGCAGTTGCACTGCAGTAACAAATACACCGCATTAATGCTTTTATTATGAGGCAGCAGCAGCACATTGTGTTTGCGTGAGCAGTGACTGAACACAGCTCTAAACAGTAAACAGTCAGGCTGTTATCAATAGATAGTTAGATAAAATTAAACATAAAAATGGTGTAAGATAAACTTACACGAGTCACACGCGTGTTAGTCCACAAATCTTGACATTTGCAGATATGCTAACATTTTAACAATTGCTACAAGGTTCTGACCATTTAGAAAAGCAAGCAAATACATTCCTCACTAGAAAATCACGAACATGACAAACATTTGACACACGATCAACAAGGTTAAATGGCATATTTCCAACTCATTGACCCAAATGCCACTGAAATTTCTGCCAAATGCAGTCTTAGGCGGATTTCAAATCTTAGGCGGATGAAGATTTCAAATCCTGAGCCTGTCTAACAGTCACAGTCAATTTGCCAACGGGACTCTGCTCCTGCTATTTCAGGATGACTTACAGAATACGCACATTTTTGATGGGTCGTGTCTTTAATGTAGCACCCACTAAAAATGGATGTGTTGATTTTTTTTTTAAAAGGTCACATGCAGCATAGAGATTACTTAATTTGACACTTTGTCTTAAGGTTAAGCAGAATAACATCAGGAGTGTTGACACTGAAATGCCACTGAGCACACTGGCCAGAATATATCTGAATCTCAACTCAGAAGTGTCACACTTTAGAGGCCCAATTCTCTGCTGACATCCTGCGCCCTTTTCGTTACAAGAGTCAGAGTCCACATGGGGGTGTGAACCGTACACAATTAACGGCTGGAATTTTTGGTTTTCAAGGGAGAATTGTTTCACCCATGAACTAATAAATGGTTGTGTAATTTAAGTAACATGTTATCTCAGTGGGGAGAGGTTCCTTTTCAGTGTACATGACAGGTACATTATCACTGTTATGTTTAATTTGAGTGTATGTAGTATTGTAACACTGTCATTACAGGAACAGTTTCATATAACTAA
Source organism: Cyclopterus lumpus (assembly GCF_009769545.1). NCBI lineage: Eukaryota > Metazoa > Chordata > Actinopteri > Perciformes > Cyclopteridae > Cyclopterus > Cyclopterus lumpus. Next base: position 9,623,538 of record NC_046983.1, on the reverse strand, counting down.
TTGGGCATTATTCCCATAGCCGCCTTAAATAGAGGATAACACATTACAACAAACATGTGGGAGTAAATATATCTAATTATGTTAGAGCTATTGTTTTAAGGAGCTTAGAACCATTTACTTCTTGCAACAAAAAAGCATATACGTGTTCATGTATTTGTGTATACTGTGTGTAGTTTAGGTACAAGGTTACAGTGGCTCCCAGGTCAGGATATCACTTTTATTAATTCACTGCATGATGAGAGCAGTTACAGCTTGATCCATGACCTGAGATGACTCAGCTTCATAGATATGTTTTGTTATCATGTTACTGCGGAGGATTGTGAGGAGGGGCGCTGACCATTCACGTACATCTCTTGAATTGTCCGTTCCTATGTGTTCCTAATTTTTCACACTCTGGTCCTTAATATTCATCTGTGTGTGTGTGTGTGTGTGTGTGTGTGTGTGTGTGTGTGTGTGTGTGTGTGTGTGTGTGTGTGTGTGCTGTGCATTCATAGTGTGTGCTACTGCACAGGAGCTCTTCTTGGCCATGAGCATAGTCAATGTGCACTCCAGAGCTTGACATACAACAGGGCCATCTATCTTGATGCTCCTAATTAATGTTACAGAAGAATGAATGTCACTGCCACCAAAGCACAACTCTGATCTCCCATGCTTTCTCCTCTAAAAGAATTAGCTCGCTTGCTCCGATTCCATTGCATTCATGCCACATTCATTCTAAACCCATCACGAGTAACCAGTGTAACTAATTAAACCCATCTCCTTGCCTTTGAAATCAGGCTTTGCTGGCAAATCCAGTGTTTGCTGCTGTCCTCAACCAGAGTGTCAACAGCACGGGATGGACCGGCGAGCTGTTGGCCAACTTCCTGTACAACGGGCCTCCAGAGGATCGTCCACCCGGCATGCCGCCCTACGACTGGCGAAACGCTTACAACACCACTTCCGAAATCCTGAAGCTTCTCTCCAGCTTCCTCGGTGTATGTCATTCTTTTGTCTGTGCTTTTATGAAATGCTCGGCACCTTGCGAACCTCATGCAGTGGAGGGGAGGGTTGTGTGACCTCTTCAGTTAAGTGTGAGATTTGATTTGAAATAATATTCTGTCCTCTGACATTTAAGATTTGATAACCTATAATATTTGTCACCGGTGAGGAAATTGGAAATCTTTTTTTTTTCTTCTGCCCTCCACTGTTCGCCTCTTTTAGCCTCACCCTTTTGTGTTATTTATACAATTCAACTGATATTACATATGTGACTTCTGCAGCATCTCAAACAAAAACAGTCTTTTGGTAAAAATACGTTTTTAGATTCTAATTCATCAGTTTTCCTTTCTGGTTTGTTGGTATGCTTAAAACATGATCCAGGTGAGCAATGCCAATTTTACACATTAAATAATGATAACTTTATTTTACAGCGCCAATTGTAATTTCCCAATCGTGGCATGTGAACAATTTAACATTACGACAGATACTTTTACCTACAGACTAAGACAGTGGTTCTGTAAAAGTCCTGTATCCCTGACATAATTGCTGCTCTTTCTTTTACTCCTGTGTCGTTCACGACTGTGACACCACTCTGGCAAAACAGTGCGGTGCTGCTGAATAAGCAGGGTGCCTAACATCTAAGACACGATGCGTCCTTGTTTAGTACAATGGGTTTTGTTTCTTAGCTCTTTTGATGCAATGGCTGTGCTCTGCTGCTGTTAAAACCAAAATGAGGATTTGTGCAGATGATATGTCATCTTGCACACTATCAGTTCTTGTGTTTATTTTTCATTTTTAAAAACTAGCTAAAAAAGACTGGTCGTTTTATTCATTACATTTTAATGTCCTTAAGTTAGCGAACTGTCAAACACACAGGAAGATCTGTCACTACATTGCTTCCATGATAATCCCCAAAACTATAGTGAATCTGTATCAAACAATGTGGAGTCTCTAAGGAAGAACACACACACAGTTTGACAGTGATATATTGATCTCTGGCACAGTTTGAAGCTAAATCCTTATTTCTCGATGTGTGATTACACACACACACACACACCCAGTAACACTCACCTACACACACATTCTATCAATCTACAGGCAGGTTAGATGGCAGGTGGGGCTCTTGGGGTTAGCCATACATGGCCAATGAAATTCCAACATAATGCAATCTATTTTCTGCCCTAATGGAAATTGCACAGCTCAAAATGGATATCAGGATAGAGACAGTTATTAGACAACCTTTACTGCGGTGTCCTCTTGTCTAGGTGAATACATCTGTAGGGAAATTGAGAGCTCCTTTCAGTCTAGGGCAGAATAGTATATACTTTCAGCACTGACAATACACTGGCCAGGTACAAATCCAATAGTAATACAACTTAGGACCACCATGATACAGTATATAAACTTTAATTATGGACATTCAAATTAGGAAAATGAATTTATAAAATGAATAACTCAAGATCAATGCCCAGGAATCTGTGGTCATTTTATAATTGGCATGGCTCACCAACAGCGTAGCCACAGAAGAATCTGGCTGCATCTCTTTCGTAGCACATAGATTGCCACTGCCCTATTAATGACTGCCCCACAATGTGATAGGATTAAGATATTAATAGTGGAAATAATAATATTGGATATTAATAATTAAAAAAAGAAGAGTGGCAATAGTCGTGTAAACGGCATAACGGGTCATTATGAATGTGTTCATGGCAGCAGTAACGGTAGTAAACAGTACCGTTGAGCCATCTTCCTTATCCATTAACAGCTTCAGATGACACGGTAGCTCATTGAGAATGTTGCATTGTACTATAGTAATGTATTGCATACACATTTAGGGCACTTGAGTATTGTATATAAGGATGAATCTACTGTATGAGCTACTATAACTCATGTAGTCTCTCCAACTTGAGTAAATAAAGTAGATTTTCAATGTTTATCCTCAACAAGCATGATGCAACCACAACAACTCAACGTGTTTTCCTGGATGTTCCTCTGAATGAGGCCAAGATGGGATCGGGGAGCTATTAATGGGGTGCGTTTGTCAGTCCAGAGCCAGGTGAGATTGTTGATATCAGACAGATTAGCCTTGGCTGCTGGTGGTCCTTCTGTGGTCAAAGACCATAGAAAACCCAAAATGCACAGACAATCTTGCTCTTTTAGAAACATCATGGTTGGTGCAGCTTTTCCTCACAGTGAATAGTGCTGTTATTTAAAGATTAAATAGAGACAAGAAAGTCTCAGAATGCTGCAGTAGACTGAGATATGTATTACTTAATACTCAAATAGACTTGTAAGGACGATTGTTCTGATCTATTATGATTTACAGTAGTTATCAGACGTGTAGCTCCTATCACCTGGTTTATGTGTAGAGCATTTTATTCCATATATTTCACTTTGGTTCGAACTTTGGGCTCACGTCGCCATTCCACAGCTGTGATATCCTCAATAGCATGTACTGAGCAAATGCTGTAATATTTTGTTTACCACCAGAGCTTGATATAGAATACAGACTAGAGAATCCTGAGGGAGAAATGATACAACTACTGCAGCACCGGGATGTGTGGACAGCTGTCAGGTGTGACTGCCTCCCAGGATGGCTAGCTCATTATCGTTTCATGAAACAGGGGGACAAGGCTACAGAACTGGGAGTGCTAGCGAGGCGGTATCTCATTTGCTTCTCTCTGCTGAAGCCCAAAACATTTCCCACCCCCTGGCAGCTCCAGATAATTTGGAACTGCACTCAGCGCGATTTCGTCAATAGCTGAGTGATACTTTGCAAAAAATATACATCTGCCATTTTGTCAGTGAGTTCATGCCTGCCTCGGTTTTTGTGGCTACTAAAGATGTATATACAACAGGAATGGTTTACTATAAGGAATATTATATTAAAGAAGCCATCCTTTGTGATACCTCTGTATTTGTTGTGTTTTCAGTGTTTAAACCTGAATAAGTTTGAGGCAGTGCCCACCGAAAGCCATCTGGTGAGCAGAGCACAGGAGCTTCTGAAGAACGATACGTTCTGGGCTGCCGTTGTCTTTGAAAACCTACAGCCCAACTCCAGCCACCCCTCTCCGTACGTCAAATACAAAATCCGCATGGACATTGAAGATGCAGAGCGTACCAACAAAGTGAAAGACAGGTATGTGACACAGCTCAGGCTCTCTGTTTAACACAAATAAGCAATCGCTATCATACCTCCTACAATAGTACATTTACTTACTAAGAAACTGTCACTGTCTTTGTTTCTTGCTGACACTCTTACGTATCACATTACATAGCCTTTGTTAAAGGAATCATTTGACATTTAGGGAATTGTGCTTACCTGCTTTGGCTGTGCGTTAAATTTATACAATGTTCATATTGTTACGCTAAATATGAGCCTAGAGCCATCCTGGTTAACTGAGGTTAGCATAAAGACTGAAAAGAGGGAGAAATAGCAAGCAAGTATTCCTTTAAGCATAGAGATGAAGAACGTGATTTTACTGTCTTTTCTGCTCACCAAAAGATCTGATATTTTCTCTGTCTTTCAAAGTTTACTGTCTAAAAATACGACCTCTATAAACAGTCATGAAACCTTGACAGTATTTCTGACCATTCTGGTTGTAGTTCACTTGCCCTTTGCTAAGACAGATCATGGTGTGTCTGCTTTTAATAAGGTTATGGTCTCCCGGGGCTCGAGACAATGCCTTTAACGACATGCGCTATATATGGGGAGGCTTCGCCTACCTGCAGGACATGATGGACCACGGTATTATAAGAGTACAAACGTCAAAGACTCAACCACTTGGCGTTTTTGCACAGCAAATGCCATACCCCTGCTTCGTGGATGACCCGTGAGTACAAACGTTTTTTTTTAAATCTTTCAGCCTTTTGATTACTTGAAGAGGAAGGTGGTAACACAGCAATACCATTCTGATCACTCTGGGGAGTTGCCACTCACTGCCAACACTTAGTTGAGTTATGGTTGTACCAGTCACTCAGGCCTTCCAGATTTCCCTGTGGAAACTTCCAGATGCTCCCTCTTATTATTTGTCTAACTTAACGTTTCTTTTTGATCTGTGTTGCTCGTCTGTAAGTGTCTTATGCTATTGCTGATTACCTATGAAGGGACAAAGGTAAGCAACTCCTCTCATGATATCACAGGGAACAGTCTGTGATAAAAATGTAACATCCTTGAGGATCAATCATGAATTAATAATAAATTCCCAGCAAGGGAAAATAAATAAATTAAGCCAGCAAGAAGGGAATCAGTGGGCCAAAATTATTGATTTGAGGAAAACCACAGGAAATTCGTGAATAGTTGATGGATGCTAAATTATTTAACCAACCACCATGACTCGCTTCCTTTCTTGTATTTCCGAGGCAATTCTTTCTCAACAAAGACTCATAGCTCCATCATGTGCATACATTGAGAGCAGGACTCCAGCTGTGTTGTGATGTATCCATCAATAGCACTGGCTACCAACATGTTAGATTATTCACCTAAGGACCGAAATGATGTCTCTTAATCTTTCAAAGCAAAGATTTCCTCAGAGTCTGGAAAATTACTCCCATCCACAAAACATTATGAGCTCTAATAATAATGGAAAAGCCCAATGATGCCATCACGAGCGAAGATAATTACCAAGGAGATTTAAACCCAACAACACAATTCAATTTCAGTAGACACAGCAAATGTTCATAGGAAAATGTAGTTCCATAGATTAGGGATCTCATTTTAAAATAGTATATCATTTAGACATAGCATTTATTATAAAGCTACTGAGAGAGTGCTTTTGAATCAACATATTCAAAGAAATCTAAGCAAGAAGAAGCATACAAATTCTAACTTCAAATTGAAGATACATAATGCCCTATTTTATACCACGTCTTGGAGACAAGAAGAAATCCCTGCTATGAAAACCAAAATATATGTAATGGCTTTATTGATATGTCTTTTATTATCTGGGTTTTCTATGTTTTCCTTCTGATGTATATGTACATTGTTTGTATGCTGTAGTAAACTTAATTTAAGACACATATTTCATATTTGTTTTAACTGCCTAACTGGGTTTGCTTGGTTCGGCATAGGAAAGTTCCAGAAGAAACTAATTGGTGGAATGTTGAACTAAATATTGTGCCCAGTGGAAAGTTACATTTTAGCATTTTGAATTAACTACAGTGCAAAATCACCCCCTCTATACATTAAAGAATAGACACACTGCAGTTAGAACAATACCTTTTATTACTGTACCTGTTCATTCCAGTACAAAAACAACCAAAACACCATATTTGTTAATATTCTAGTAACGCGCAGCACTTTCAGAGGTGGCATGCTGAATATAGAGCATTGCTGATCGTCGTCATTTGCAGCTTACTGTTGTGATAATGATCTGAAATCTGACTTGATACAGCCTATTTGCTAATGCTGGTCCCATAGCCTCAGATCCATCTTCCTAACACAAAGGATTAATAATTACATAAGAGAAATTGGAGCCATAAAGCCCTGCAATATCCCAAATCCCCCCACCATTTACTCTTTCGCCTGCCTAGCCATTTGGGCATTTCTATAAATTATTAACACTTGAAAACTGCTATTTCATTTATAAATAATTAAAAGTGAAATCACACAAAGGAAGGATGTGCTACAACACAGAGAGGCATGAAAGGGAAGAACCTTGGTGGTAATTATTTTCATCTCAAATTGGGTAGTGTCGTAAGCCAGGAGGAAGGAAAGAACATTGTGCCTGCCGTCTGCTGGAACTGTTTTTCTGTTTCAGCATTTAGTTACTTTCACATGTGACACACGGAATAAAAAAATGTTCTCCAGTTGGGAAATATGAGATAAATAATATACAGGTATATACAATCAAAGATATACATACCCTTCTGGGCTAATACGTATGTTACAGTAGCAATGTTAAATGCAAAGTATGAGTTTTAACAAGTTTAGAAATTTGGGAAATTGAACGTTACTTTGTAACATATTTATACAATAAGCTGTTGCTAATTAGTTTCTGTAAGAAGCCTTCATTATCACAAAAAAATGACATGTAATCACTGTCCTTTTTGAAAGATCTTTGCCTGGTTCCTTTCAGTCTCACGAAAACAATATTTCTACTTCACTGATACTGACTTTCAACTAGCAAAGCAGTATTTTCTGCACTGACCTCAACGCTGAACTACTATTATTAGACCTGACTGTTTTTTGCGTTCGTCATTTTTTCCTCGCTGCCTGTAATACACCTGATGGACTACGAGCAATCTGGGCCACTTCAACCACAGCCGACCCCGTTGGCATTTGCAACGTGAGATAACCAACCTGTATTAGCTCCCACTGTCTTCATAGTCACATTGGCCTGAGATGACGGGTGGGATAAAGATTGACCCTTGCAGGGTCTGATCGCGCGTAAATTGTCACTTTATCAGCGGCATGTGCGCCAATGCACGCTGCTGAATTGGACACTTCTATTGTTTGGATACTGAGGCTATGCTCCAGCTTGATGTGAGATCTAAGACTGCTTTCATACATGACATAGGGCCACAGTGGGCGTGAAGACAGACAAAGATAGTTAAGCATATTTGGGACATCTGAAGCTCCTAAACAGCTAGTGATGTGTTGCTAGTGCCTGTGCTCGCTGACATGCTGTGGTGAAAATATTCCCTGTGTGTCTCCCCACCTGTTGAGAGACCCCTTCTTAGCCACGGCCCGAAAAAAAGGGCTTAACATGTGCTGTTATTAAAGCTTTCCAATTATTGTTTATTCTTGCATATATAATAATATCCTGTATTTTGGTTAATTTTAACAATCTAGATACCAAGATGCCCACATACTGTATTTTAAGCATGCTAAATGGATGCTAAATGGTCACTATGCAAAGTCTAAATGTGTAGCCAATGACATTTTTTATGTTGCAGAATTCATATCACAAAAGCACATGAAGCACAAAGTTCTTGTACATTTGATCACGTATCAAATTTCACAATATAATATGTTTTTATCTATCTGCTTGCAGATTGGCAATTAAGAATAGTTTGGATGAAGATATATAAAAAACATTCATAGCTATTGTGTGTTATAAAGTTAAAACTTCAATATTATAAAACGTTTTGTACCCGCTAAAGGTATTAAGTGAAACATAATACAAAACTTCTTCCACTTTGAAATAACTTTGTGTGAACATGCAGTGTATCACTATCAATGGCGAACAGTTTTATTGATTTTTCCCGTAGATGTATAGCTGAGATATGAATTTTAAAACTATAAAATAATCTTTAAACTCTCATTGTTCCTCAAAGTGTTGCTTCACTGTTGGCTCATAGAACTTTTGTTCGTTTTTATAGATTTTTCTGTTACGAAACCCCCCGAAAAACACGACATATAGGTCCCTAAGTGCTCTTTATGCCATAACTGCATGCACAGTTTTTCTTAAGCAATCATTTGTAGGCCTACCAGCGAAGAGATAATCCACATTGAATAATAAAGTCGGTTCCTTTCAATGAATTGCTCATTTCCAGCCAGCCAAGGAACTCAACAGTATATTTGTTCATAATGAGACAAGTGGAAGCTTCTTTTTTTGTTTTTTTTGCATAGAACACCAACCTCTGGGGAGATTGTGCTCTACTATCTCTCGATTTACTGAGGAATCAGTCTTCTAGCTTGCCTAAATTTAGGTCAGGCTGCCAATGTAACGGGAGCCCCGTAACACAGACCTGCCCGGAGTTCTATTACTTAAGCACCCTTGATCGATCAGCGAATGTATAATTCAAGAGCATCTGGTGGCAAGGTTGTACGTGTCAGACACGGTGTGCATGACTGATCTCTCCCCCTTCAGCACTACAAGTCACAGAAGGAGTTAACTCACACAAGCTGTCAGCTGTTACAGAGATGTTGGGGTGGAATCGGAAGCAGATAATACCAGAATTAGTATTCAACTGGATGCCTTTGCAACTTGAGACTGCTTACCTCCCTAGAAAAGATGTTAATGTGTGCGAGTTAGCTTTATTTGTTGAAGTATATAGATGTCAAGCTCTCGAAGTTTGTAATTCCAGGCGCAAAGAGGCAATTTTATTCATGTAATATTGTAACGGATTTTTGTTTTGCTTTGGGTCTGAACTTTATGAAACTTTACTTTATGATCCCTTCTTACTGCTTATCAAGGCCTTGTTTGAAAGGGATCAATCTCACATGCAGGGAAAGTGTCCTAGAAAATGAGTCTGTCTCTCTCTCTTATTCAAGTGCTTATAACAAAACTTTCCGTGCAAAACAATATTTTGCTTGACTGAAACTTAAAATGAATGTATGAACAAATGTTGCATCCCCATTGACTTAAATAGCTTGAAAGAGGAGCAATATTCTAAAAATGACTGTGTATTCACTTTGTGCTTTGTCCATGCTGAACAAGGCGTTGCTTACATTATATCGTTATTATTCATGGAATGTATGCACAAGTTATATGTGAAATCTATACTTTGTCAAAATCTATTTGATATTTCACCTTCTGTGTCTAATAAAGCAAAATAAGCACTTTGTTATATTGGCAGCGGAAATGATATTGACATGGCATTTTGGTGGCATTATGAAGCCAGTTTAATATTGCCTTATTGTATTTTAACAGCATCATCATATCTGGCATGAGATGGAGCACTAAATGGCTTGTTTGAGCTGATGCACCAGGTTTATGAAGGTTAGCTCACTGTGAAAATAAAAAGGACTCGTGGCATCGAGTCCACGAATACAACTCAGATTGTTGATTGTCCCTCTCATAAACATTTAGTTTACATAACCGGGGCAAGTACCGGTTAAGATTGCAAAAGGCAACCTTTTAGTATGCATGTCAAAAGCTGACTCTTTCTTCGATATCCTTAAGGCCATTATCTTTATCAACAATTCATATTTTTTCTCAAATTTTTTCTATCAAATGTTCTTAATTAGTCAAAAATGCACGTCGCACTCCACTGAAGCCAAAGATGATGTCAGTTATTGAAAATATATTCATCAGAAAAAGAAAATGAACTAATCTGCATGTGGTTTGAAAAAGGACTTTAATAACCAGTTGGATGCAGTTCAATTTTTTGTTGATGGACAAATTAATTAATACAGCTCCTTATATCACCAACCGTCAGTGTAGTAATCCATGTGTTTGTGTACAATAATTTAAAAAAGAGAACTGCACTCCTCAACATATTTTGACCAAAATAAAAAATCCTGGCAAAAGAAATCTTCATGACGTATATCTCATTTCTCATTTCATTCTACAAAAAATGCCTGAAAAATATCAATAATTATATAGTACTTTTTCACTGAGCTGCAAACATCTACGTTATATATAAACTATCAGGAGTGGTATGCAGCATATTAAAAGCATACTGACACTCATCTGGCAGTGCTAACCCCCTATTATAGACAACCTTGTACACTCCACATGCTCCTTTCTTCAATGTGCAGCCCTGACCTTTTTGATTGCTTTCTTTTACAACCAGCTTCATCCATAGTATTGGAGGCATCCTCCCCATGTTCCTGGTGCTGGCCTTCATGTACACTGTGTGCATGACCATCAAAGACCTTGTGCTGGAGAAGGAACTCCGGCTCAAGGAAGTGCTGCGTGTTGTCGGCGTTCAGAACGGTCCCCTGTGGTCTGCGAGGTTCACAGAGAACATTGTTCTGCTCACGGTTCCCTGTGCGCTCATGAGTGTCTTGGTTAAGGTCAGTAGAAAGTGACTTACTCCGTGGATCAAAGTATCAAAACACAAATCATACAATGTTAATAATATAATGCATGCGTCTAATGCATGCGATTTTGTCCCCAAATCAGAAGATTCATCAAAAAGTAAAGCCGCCTATTTCTCTGACAAAGTTGTGTTCAAAAAAATGTGCTACTGTGTGTCGTGAGAATCGCGGCGTCCTCAATGTAGCTACGTGTTTCTGCATACTTTGCATGAAAAGGGAATTTGTCATGCTTTGTGTTTTGGTAGTTTTGCTGTTATTAATCATAACCAATTAATGAGCACACAATCAAATCAGTATCCATGATTCTTCAAATCAGCTTCCTTGTTCTAAATTAATTGAGCAAGCCAAACTGGAATTTAGTCAAATAACAACCACGGCAGCAGTATTGACCCTTCAGTTCCTGTAATTGCATCACTTCTTCCTCTGTGCCTCATACATAGGCAAGGCCGTTATATGATTTAATTAGTGAATGATTGTCACAATATATTTCCATGATTGCAATGGTAATGTTTAATCTTTGGCCACCATATGTTACATCATGTCAAATAAAATGTGCGGGGTAATTACCCTAAGTGGGAGGAATAGTGGTGCACCAAAGACCTCAAGTTAAGAAAGGGGCTCAATTGTGTGTACACAAATACCTTTGGCAGCCCTGGAGTTTTGATTTTGTAATACACAAGACTCTGCTATGTATCAAAAGAGAAAGATAATTAAACTGTAATGTGAGAAAAATATGGCCAAACACGATTAATATTGTGCTTTTTCCTGTGCTGACTAAAACAAAAGTTAACACCTCAGAAGTAATTTGAAGTCCAGACTACTCGTCAAAGCACCGTGTTTAGATTTATTGTACCGGGATTATCATTATACTGTACACAAGTTGGAACGATATGAAAGAACAATACGCGGCCTATCTCAGCATTATGTATAATACAATGTAAGTAGAGTCATCACTTATGGGTCTAACGTCATCAATCGCAGGAAACATTTTGCAAAAGAAAATGGCTGTTGGTGTTAATCCCAGAAAAGAGGCAAGAAACAATGTGGCCAACATTAGTTATGTGCAGTACGCATGTCTACCTACTGGAAGTATGTGTTTTTAGTTGTTTATTTACTGATCGCTCTGTTGAATCAATGATTCTGTGCGATATAATGGACTTGCTTATCTGTTGGAAAGATCCTGCTTAAGGATCGATGAGAGAAGATGCACAAGGCATCACAAAAGGGAACCCCTTTGGGCCGTGTGTGATTTACCATGCAGCAGCCTTATTATTGCTCTCCTTTAGACGGAGCCCATCTTCCAACGACTTTTGTAGTCGTCGTTCGTGAAATTAAAAAGAATTGTTATTTTAGGTCGACCTAATCAATTTATGCAGTTTAAGTGGGAGATGCGGCTGGTAAATAAAAACTGAAATTTGAACAGCTGGTTGAAATGTAATTTCCTAACAGCCTAATGTGTTTGCAAGCTATCAACAATTTGTAAACATTAATAACAATAAATTGAGTTAGTCGAGTGCCTTCAAGGAGCAACCGCAAACATGATGTTTATTCAGATCACAGGCCCATTCTAAATGATAATTTCACAGCCATTTCCACCACATTAATAATAATAGCAAATCAAATGGTAATTATCGTAAGGCTATATCTGGATACGGGTTGACAACAACCGGTTTTGTCTGCTGCACCTGAGTCCTCTGTCATTTTACACTTGTTTTCTCTTCCATTACAGAGGAGGTAATGCATTTATTATTTGGCATCCAGCTGATGTATTTCCACGTTTGGCTGCCGTCTCAAACCAGCTGAATTAAGGTGTTGTTTTCATGAAAGCTAACACTGATCAGTGATCAATACACGTTTCCTTCGCCCGAACCGTATGTCCTCGTGTTAACAACGTGAGACCACCTTTTAAATGCTCAGTCATGTTTGCACTCATCATTAAAATGTAATTAATTTATTGTGCACAACAACAGCGACAGTGAGAAAAGAATGCAAATGACAGGGTTAGAGACCACCTTCACAGTTGGAATCACTTTTGCAGACAAGACTGAATTTAATTGATAAAATTAGACATTGATACAGAACGGAATCGTAGCTGAGCATTACATTTACAATAGTTATATAGTTTAAAGCATAATGCTACTTTACATTCAGTTCAACACTTATTTGACAGCTTCAGTGGTTTAAAATATGATACGTCGTTATAAAATAAACTACCTTTTGTAATTAAAACCACCTTCAACAGCTCCAACATTAAAATGCTACTTACAGATACATATTAAGTGGGCCATTTTGCCGGCATAATGAATACTTTTACTTTTAATACCCCGAGAACATTTTGCTGATAATGCTTACATACTTTCATTGCAGTAACAAGTTTAAAGCTGGACATCTACTTGTAAATTGACATTGTAAAATACATACTTTTACTGTCTTTCTCTGAGTTCTGCTTACACCACTGACTACGGGTCACACCTGTATTAAACTTCCACAGTGAGAATGTTCAACAGTACTGTCACGTGCAAGTGCTTTTTTCAATCATCACTATAATGATGACGCCAGGTACTAACAAGAAATCTATATCTGAGTATTTCATCTGGAAAGGAAAAAAAAACACCATAGGTGTTCAAGGTGTACATGCATGCAGAGCACATTGCAATCAGAGTGCTTATGGATTGCAGTGTGATAAGATCTCAGCCAGGTGCAAATGCAGTCTGCACAGTTTGGCCACATTCTTAAAGCATTTGTAATCAATAATTCTATATATCAGCATTGGATCAAATGGCTCTGTGCATGTGAAAGCCGATGCTTATAGTGAGGAACCGGCAAATAATGGTCTCCCTGCCCTCAGCTCTACTAAGCCTTTGAGCATCTTTAAGCTCTTTTTGGGTTTAAATGAGTATACATGTTAAGTTCTGCTATTAGATGTCCATTATCCACATAAAGTGTTCAAATACAGATTACATGTGAATACGAGATGTAAATGGAGTCATTGTCTTGTCTGGTCTTGGCTCCTCCACCCTTCAGGTTCCTCCGGTTTCTGGCAAGCTCGCTCCCCTTATACATGACTTTAGCCTGGATATACTCAGTGGCCATGATCATTAAGGGCATCGTCGCAGAGAAAGAGGCGAGGCTGAAGGAGACCGTGAGGATCATGGGCCTCAGAGGTTCCATCTATTGGCTGAGCTGGGCAGTGTCCAGTCTGCTGCCGCTGGCCTTCAGTGCTATCCTCCTTTGCCTTATACTGAAGGTGATTTCAAAATGATTTAACAATGATTCAAGGAGGACCCAACCCTTCTTTTGGAGAGTTATGCCTATCAAGTCTAATGCAGTGATGAGACTTTTGTTTACAAACACAGAAGATGTTAAACCGAGGAGAAACCTAATCACTACAATTATATAATTGTACTTGAAGCTAGCACAGTTGTACTTGAAAGTTGATTGATATAATGAACATTCATACAGCTCCATGTAACAGTGTCTTCTGTAAGGATTGTAATCATAAATGCATCCGTTACAATAGCACCATTAGCCCAACAGTTCAAGAGCCTTTTGGAATTAGGCTTGGAGAAGACATCAGCATTAGGGTGTAATGTGGGAGAATGGATCGAGTAGCTCACTAAAAGCAGAGACGGGTCCTCCTTCAACACTGGCAGAGTAAAAAGAGTGAGAGGTTTATTAGATTATGTAAAATAATATCAGTCAACTGTAAACATGTTCAGTTGTCTCAGAAATATTGATACACCAGATATGTGATACATTCTATATACTGGATTCAAAGCAACACGATAGCATCACACAACAATTTGCAATGTAAAGATATAGCAGAATAATGACTACCCGAACATAGACTGAACATCAGCTGCTACCCGCTTGAGAGCCGTGTGGAGGCCCTAGATATGCTGCAGTCTGAATTCTATATTGAGCACCCCTTTCAAAACCCTCTTTTACTCTGCCCACTGTTGTGTAACAATTTACTTTAATAATCACATTTCCTGAATCTCTTTGTTTCCTTGACAAGTTATCTGCCAAGACAACCTCCTCGACCACGGCTCAAACTTTTAAGGGTTCTTTTGACAGATCCACATAATTTTGTTCTCTTGTCTCCTCACACAGTATGGCAAAGTGCTGCAATACAGCGACCCCTCGGTAATCTTTGTCTTCCTGCTGGTGTTCTGCCTGGCCACCATCACTCAGTGCTTCTTCATTAGCGTCTTCTTCTCTAAGGCCAATCTAGCAGCGGCGTGCGGTGGCCTCATCTACTTTGTCCTCTACCTGCCGCACCTCCTTTGCTACGCCTGGAGGGACGTCATGGCTTTTCAGGCCAAGGTTGCAGTGGTAAGTCCGTCTTTAGCTCTGACATGGTTTTTAATATCTTCACCAGCTGTTCTCATACATGACTGTCTTTTGAGTTACTGTATATTCTTAGGTTATTTTTTTACCACCATAATCACACAATTTGTCATTAATTCCTGATCTTTTACATTCAATTCCAAACTGATTTGATTGGTTCTGGTTGTTATAAAATGAAGAGAATTCACTCTCACTGTCAATAATATCTGTGAGGGATTTGCCTTTATCCTACCTGCCCAATTCCCCTGATAATGAGATGGAAGGTGTGTCTGCAAGATGAATTTAAAGGTCCTTTGAAGTTTAAACACAAAAGCTTTTAGGAATTGTTTTAAATATCCGTACTGTCATGATGCATTTGTTCCCCATTTGTGCTGATATATTTTGGCAGAAAACAGAATAATTATGTCAAAAAACTAGACATGAAGCATTTCCATAAAAGTAGAGACTAGAAGGACATCGTGAGGAAGTTTGTGATTTTCTCTTATCCTCTAAGAGATAACGATAAATGGTACACCATTGCTCAACTTTCAGTGTAGCCTTTCTGGCTGACCTTTATGGCGGTGCGGGTATCATTTGTCCCCCAGCTGTCCTTTCTGCAGACAAAGACACACAAAATCTTGAATCTCCATTGCTGTGCCACTAGATCTCCCTAGAATTGTAATCAGCTCATGTTTTCTTATTTGTCAATTTCAGCAATGCGGTATCAGGTGCCAGGTGGCCAAGGCAAACAGTCTTGTGTTTCTTATTTATTGAATTGAAATAGTGGCAGTCAATAATATCTTACATTGCCACCTGACAGGAGGCACGCCTGCTCTCACCTTTCATGTTCTTACACTTTGTAGACCTTACTTTTTATAACCAGCAGTGCCAACATACCATGCTGAAAGGTCATTTTAAAGTTGTGTCATTCTTTTCCTTTAAAATTTTTTAATTTTCTTTAACAGACTCAGGCAGGTTAGGTAGGCATTTTACAAACCTCATTTAATCTATACACAAAGTGCTATTGCTGGGTCTTCCTTCCCCTGCTCCAACGAGATGGATAGCCCTCTAGCCCTCTAATTAGCATGAGCAATGCTCCTCTGACCAAACCACTATCCAATGTGTGTGTGCACACAGAGGTTTTTCTTTCCCCTAACTCGGATGAAGCTACATCGTTCCAACGCATACCAATTCATACCACATTGTCCTTGATAATGAAGCCTTTAATCGGAACAGAATTTCAAAAGATCACCTGAATTTATATGAACAGGTTTTGATTGCAGCTGTGTGAGTATCACAGTTTATCGGAGGGCCACTATAAGACAGGACATAATCACTATCCAACCACCTATCTCCTGTACTTTTAATGAGGTAGAAAGCCCAGAGTTCCTAACAACAGAAAGTATGTTCAATTAATCTTTTAGTCCAGGACAAATTCTCGGGTTTTTCTTCGCTAAAGTCAATTAATTGATCTATGCTTTTGCAACATCTAGCAGCTCACTTAAGCATATGTTTTTTGTTCAAACCTTTTTTGCAGTAATATGACTGACATTTAAATATATAGTATACTGTAAATGTATACTACATTTCATCAACAGTAGACAGTAAAGAGGCAGACAGGAAACAAGGGGGGAGAGAAGGGGAATGACATGCAACGCCGCCAGCTGGAATCGAACTGGGCACTTTGTAGTTATGTGGTATCAGCCTTGACCAACCCGCTCTTACAGTGGCCTGCTGTATTCTCTCTTAATTCATTGATACATTGTTTGGTCTAGATAAGTGGTTCTCAACCTTTTTTCAGTGATGTACACCCCGTGGACATTTCTTTTCCAGCCACGTACCCCCTAACCGGCACAAAGACTCAGCGCTGTGCCGTCACTGTCTGATTATAGAATATATACAATTCAGTTTATGAACTTACACTTATATTTGATAGAATATTTATTAAATACCAGTTTTTAAAGGATTTTTGAATTCATGATAATCCACAAATTTGACAAGCTAAAACAAGGGAATCTTTGATATAAAAATTACAAACAATTAGTTGATTAACACAATTTAAGCCAATTTTCAGTAGATTTTACCTCAAACACAAAGATCTGGTATTTCCACGGCAGACTAAGAACTGACTAATGCAGATTTTAAAGGAAATGTCTTCAGACTGATTTTTCAGACAATTGTCTCTGTGATGCGATCTGCCATTCAAGCTGTAGTTTTAAAAATAGATTTTCCTGGAAAATGACTTCCTAGACAGAGCTGGAATGCTAATGACACATCCTCTTAACAATGCTCTTTGTCCGCAGCCAGTAGTTGGATTTGCAGTGTTGACATGTGTTCAACAGAGGGGCCTTATTTGTCTGCCTCCCAACTCAAGCCTTTTTCTCAAATGCCAAATAAGTGGCTCCTGTGGTTTTGTCAGCCGTTCATACTGAGGTCAAGGATGGGTGCCCACTAGCACTGCTGTCACCCCTCATCTACTGACTCACTGTTGATTGCTTGTCAGGAGATGGGCAGTGGAGGACAACACATGAAGTTGCAAGCAGTGTTAGAAGCCAGGCCAGAGGTTTAGTGTCACTGCAGGGCTTTCCGGATGTAACGACGAGTAGACAGGAATCCATGATTGTTCGTCTCTATAGCTTCAGCAAAGGCTTCTTCTACCGGAGTGAAAATGCTGTGAGCAAATGAGGCGTGAGAAAACAGCTGGCAGGCAACATGGCCATGCAGAGTGATAGGCCATGGTCGATGATGTCTCACGGGCAAAGCATCATTTGCAATATCCTTCCGTATGAAATCTCCAACGAATCTTTGTTTCAGCACACACGTTTTAGTCTCCATCTTTGATCGCGTCTAAAATGAAGTCTCGAGAGATTTTCACAAAGGCAACACAGCAATTAAAGCAGCTGATGATGCCTGTGTGGATAGTCTTCCTCTGTCTGCAGCAGCAGTTTATTGATCAGTTGAGTGTGACCTTGGGTGGTAATACAAACCTGAGTTATTTAATGAAATATTCTTTGAGACCATACTTCATAGATTTTAAAAGACACTTTGGGAGTACACAGATCTCCTTTCCTACCGAGAATTTGATGAGCAGATGGACACCATTCTCATGTTAGTTAAATATGTGGCTATCCAGAAGTTTCAAAGCGTTGCTTTGCATAAAGACGAGCAACAGTGAGCACTCTTTGTAGTGTTTTTGTCTAAACCACTGTTACACAGGGGGTCTTGTGATTCATTGTCTGCGACCAGTTTCCAGAACTGCACAGACTCCAGGAAGTAGAAGTTAGACGAGCTGTGGCTCACTAGCCTCTGGCTCCAACTTCTTATTTATCGTAGAGACAAGAATGTGGTGTCAATCGATCGGGATTGCAAAGTACTCCTTTTAACTCTGTGTGTCTTTAACCTTGAACGGCTTTCATTCCCAGAGTTTGTTGTCATGTGTGGCCTTTGGCTATGGCTGTGAGAACTTTGCCAAGTTCGAGGAGCAAGGCATCGGTATCCACTGGTACAACATCAACAAGAGTCCGGAAGATGGAGAACGCTACACCTTCATCGTGTCCATCATCATGATGCTCTTTGATGCTGCCTTTTACTGGGTGCTCACCTGGTACATTGAGAATGTCTTTCCAGGTATTCATTTTTAAGCAGATTAATTAGCGTTGTGTTATTTGTACACTATCTACTTTACTCTTCTTGCATGAGATCCTCTCCCCTAGCACAACTTAACTCAATAGCCAAATGCAGGCGTCTTGACAGGCTAGATTTATTGCTTTTCTCATTGATTCTAATTAAAAGAAGATAGGATTTGTGCTCTGGAAATACACTGTAAAGTACCATATTCCCTCAAGCCACGCTGTAGTAATGTTCTCCACATTTGATGCCAGGCCAATATGGAATCCCGAAGCCGTGGTACTTCCCATTCACTGCATCCTACTGGTGTGGGACAGCTTCAGCGATTGACATTGACCCCGGCGTGCTGAAGAACTCGACTGAACATAATGGTAAATTGCCATATCATTTTCAATTCTCACCCTGAGTAACTGTAGTGTATCCAACGCAATTATTATGTGTGTCACATTCTCAATCGCTCAGCCATGTACTAGAGGGAACATAGTCCTGATAACAACTGGAAGTTAATCGGGATGGATCGCAAACAAACATTAGCACCTTATTTTTCACTTTGGGTGCTAATGGAGTTTTGCGCTTTGTGAAGGTGAAGAACAGAGGTGAGTTTCAAGTCTGGAACTTGTTAAAAAAAACTGTTTCCAATTAACATTCAGGGGAGTGAGCTATTTTTGTCTTTTAGTCCTCAGCAATGTTTCTTTCTACCAAGCTGTGTTTTTGACAAAAAGAATTAAAGGAATAATACCATACCTAATTAAAACAAAATACAAATACAAATGTTACTGATGGAAAGAAACTGTTTGCAGCATCAATAGATATTACCATTTTTGTATTTTTTGGTTCTGAAAGTTATTTCATTCTTTTTTTTACATTTGGATAATTTATGTCTTTGATATATTTAATTTGTACCTGTTGTTAAGGTTGTTTTTAGATCTCAATCATACAATCATGTTTTATTTATAAAGCACGTTTCAAACAAATGTAATGCAATTCAAAGTGCTTTACACATGATTGACAATAGGAAAACGAGAAGAAAATGGAGAGAAGAGGAAGAGACTAATGCGCACCAAATTAAGCTAAGAATTGTGTGTGTTTACGAATATATGCATTGTGTTTCTTCAGAGTATCTGGAGAATCCATCACCCAATATGAAAGCAGGGGTCTCAGTCCGCAATCTCGTTAAAATATACAAGACCGGAAAGAAGCTCGCTGTGGACGGACTGAGTATGGACTTCTACGAGAATCAGATCACATCTTTTCTTGGCCACAATGGAGCCGGAAAAACAACCACAATGTGAGTTTCATTATCTATTTCTCTCATGCTTTGCCACTTGGCTCAATTATCATGTATTTTCACAGGGTGCAACTAATCCAACAATGCCGACTGTAGTGGAGCTGCATTAATGCGGTGGCCCGTGCTTTCAAAGAGTGACATCTTCTGAGAGGACATTTATCCCACAGAGTCAGCTGCTGTTTTGATAGCGGAACTTCTCTAATTGCTGTTTACATTTTTTTTCTTTTTCGGAAAGGTTAGAAGGCCTTTAAGATATCAGCAAATAACTGAAACCCATTGGCCCAGAAAGAATGAGTGAGAGATTGAGCGAGTAATGCAAGACTAAGGGCCGAAGGGACGACATCCGCTCTGAGCTACTGTAACGAAACATAACAGAGCACAATAGCCGAGAGGACAGAGGAAGGACTCTGTCACACACCGGCGTTCTCGGTGGATGCATTTCCACAGCACAGTATCTGTGAGATGCAGTGTTACAATTGAGTAGAGCCACACGAAACAACCAAACATCCTGTAGCTTTTTGTTTTTTCATATGCAGAAAATCGTGTCACATCCCACATCGCATCCCCACTATCAAAACACTCAATATTCAATGTTGTTTTGTCACAATTTGATGGAAATGCTCTGCCCAGGTTAGTCTCTATTAATACATAATTAATGAGATGTCAGTTGATGGAGATTATATGGATAATCATTGTCACAGCATTACAGCACTGGTTCCATTTTTTCCCAGCTTCTTTTTCAGTGAAATTCTTTTTCCTATTTTCTGAATTTTAAATCTAGCTCTAAAATCAGCATTTCTGTGTCTTGTCTGTGTGTTTTTTTCTCCATAGGTCAATTCTGACAGGACTGTTCCCACCTACATCAGGAACAGCTCTCATCAACGGATATGACATCCTCACTGACATGGACAGCATCCGAAAGTACTTGGGAATGTGCCCACAGCACAATGTCTTATTCAATGAGTGAGTGGATTTCAAACCATCCCTGTTCTCCACTGATTATTAGTATAATTATGTGTTGCTTCTGGTGTATTTAAAAAAAGGAAGAAGGAGAAAAAAGATCATTATAATACAATTTGTTAATATGCATAATGAGGGCTCAGTCTTGGCTTATGTTTCACATCAACACATCATTATCTCGCTCCCTTTTTCCCCCAAAATTTCTCTTAATGGCATTATTGCGGACCATTATTCAGTTTTTTTTTTAATTTCACTTTTAAAGTCCCCTCTATTTCTCTCTCCCACAAACTAGTTACCTGCATCTCGACACAAGTCCTACATCATAATTATGGCTTAGCACCTGCAAATCACTTTCATTAATATTAATCCCAGACAGTCAAAGCATCAACACTAAGTACGGGTTAAAATATTCATGCAAACATAGAGATAGACATATGATCAGGACAGTTATAATGAAACTTAGGACTGTTCTTTACGTCACTTCACAAAAGTGCATTTAGAATGGAGCAGGATCATCTTGCAAAATGCATAAATGTGACATTTTTGAAATTGCAGACACTTGCATATGAATTAGTGGGAGGTGATGGCCTCTTGTGTCACTCGTTCCGCCTCACATGTCAATCAAATGGCCGTTGCGATATTATTTTCACCTTTACAGCCTGACAGTGGAGGAGCATATCTACTTCTACGCCCGGTTGAAAGGACGCAGCCGCGACGAGGTGACAATTGAGATGGACCAGATAATTAAGGATGTCGGTTTACCACATAAGCGGAAGGAGCTTGCGAAGAACTTGTCAGGTATGTCTGAATGTGTGCATGTGTGACGAGTTTTGGATGTGTGTATTTGATTGGAATTATGAAGGAAATGTACATTTTGTTTTTGATGTTTTTATCAGTTTCTGTGCTCAGTGCATTCATTTTCCCTGGGAAGGAATATCGTCTGTAGATTATGCTTTCTATTCTGAATAAAGCTGCCCAGTGAAATGTGCATTTCATGCAGCTGTCTAAACGTACACATGCGCTGTCCCTGTGTGTCACAGGTTGTAATTCATTGTCTGGGGGGCATGAGCAAGTCCTGCTTGATAAATTGTCCCCAGTCACGGATTGCTTGTGTGCAAAATCACTGAAATATGACTTTCAAGGTTGTGCTATGCTGACATTTCCACTACATTAGCACTACATTGGATGCATTTTGAAGAGCTGGCTATGAGAGTGGAGATTGGAATAACCCAAGGAAAGTGTATCTACCTCTCTGCTATCAATCATTTTACTGTATCATGTAAAACCTGGAGAGAGACATCTTGACACATTTATTCAATAAACAGTTCTCAATATTTAATCCATTCCACATGTAAAACCTAATGTTGACGGATGGTCGTGTAGGATTTTTCAGTGATAACAGGCAGAATACCCAGAACAAAGATGAGTATCCATTTAATGTCAGACGCAGTTTTTAACTTTTCTTTTTGTCATAAAAGCACATGTACAGGCCAAAATATATTACTAGGATGCCATTTCTGATGGAGATTGTTCTGTGTTCTAGGTGGGATGCAGAGGAAGCTGTCCGTGGCTATAGCATTTGTCGGCGGCTCAAAAGTCGTCATCTTAGATGAACCCACAGCAGGAGTGGACCCCTATGCCCGAAGGGGTATCTGGGAACTGCTGTTAAAATACAAACAAGGTATGGAACCGGTGGTAAGAACCAAGGCTCCACTGAAGGCTTTGAAATCTTGCAAGTTTGTAGAATTGGCTTGAATGCACAGAGTGCATGTTTGATCTGTTTCAAGCTTATAAACTTTCCCAAACTGAGCTGAGTTCAAGGTAGACTTTTATCTGTAATGGCTCAAATATATCCAATATGAAAGCTGTTAAGGTAATGAACCATCTCGAGTTGCCAGCACAAGTTTTCTTTTGCCTTGCCCCTATGTGACACTCTGGGTGGAGATAAACTATAATTTGTACTGGAACAGATTGAAATGGAAGTGAAGACAAGTGAATCCAAGAAGCTTTAATTGACATTGCAATTTAACAGAGTCCCTAATTGTCTGTTCTATCAGTCTGCTTGTCACTCCCTGGCCTTATATACGTTGTGGTTGCTAGTGGCTTTAAGCAGGACATAGACATTATAGTATGACATAACTCTCAACAGATGTCTAAATGTTTAATGTGCATTGAGTGACATTCCGCCCTCACTGTGTCATTAGCTTCTCTTTCTCTTATCAAGTCCTTTCACTCAAATTGGGAGGCGGAGATAACTCCGTTATAATGAGAACACCCACATCCTGGCTGCTTGAATGACTCATGTTTTGTACCTCTCCAGTCTTATTTGCGTGACAGTGTTACTAAGGTTTGTCATTAAGGAAAAAAAGGCTGCAGGCTGTCTATTTGTTTGAAAAAACTGAAGGCTGAAATTGGACTTAATATTGCGGTTCTTCATAGCTAATTAAGCATGGAGGTTTTTCACACAGAATGGTTGACTGGATTGCCCAAAGTGGGTATTGTTTTGATTAAATTCAGTTGGGGCTTATTTGGTCATACAATTGCTTAAAGTATAAAGGTACATGGACATAAGGAACATGCGTTAATAGGTTAATAGGTGCTAAATATATATTGTCGTAGAAAGGGAATGTATATCATATATGCATAATGTGGCCTCTTGTTATTTCACTATTCCTTAGATCTTTGCATTTAAGTTGGCTTTAATTTCTTTTGTCATGTGCCGTGAGAAAATTACCGTAGAAAGTGGAAATTTAAATTCTTTTCCATTATTGGAAGTCGATTACTTTTAAATGACCCCATTCATTATGTTATGGAATGAGCCTTGAGGATGCTATTTATATAATGGATTTTTTACATTCAGCTGGTGTGTTTTAGCTGTGACAGCATCATTTTATATTACCTGTTATATTGTTTGTAATTGATAATTGAACAAGACTAATCTGATGCCTTGAACGACCTGGTTCTCTTACCTTACTTACCTTACTTTAGTTTACTGTGTCATTAATATCACATTTTATTTCTCAGTGATGCCTATTATACCCATTATAACATATTTGAGATTACTTAGCTAGTACAACTTGTTGTATAATGATGTCTCCCACTTTCATACTGTTTTTCTCATTTGATCAGCTTCTATCGGCAGCCATGTAATCACTGGAAGTAAAAACATTAGTTAAATTATTGGGATTTAAATGGCGTACATGCAGTTGAATAAGATAAAACACCTCCTCAAAAATCCCATAGTATATTCCAACTTTGAGCATATGAAATCCTATGGTGAATACTGACAACACAAATGCTGCTTTTAGGCTGAGATTAGACCTAACACATGTAGGAAGGTGATTCAGTTTGTGATAAACAAGGGATGCAAATGTGGTAAACAGTTCATATTTTCAGAGCAGGTCTATTTATTGTAGACTCTGATTGCAATTACATGTACTTTGGGATTCGTGAAAAGTTGAAATACCATAAATAATGCATTCTTCCCAAGAATACAAATTAATGTAGGGTTGAAGCACAAATGGTGTAAAAATGCATCCAGGCTATTTTTTCTTATTTCTGCTTCCTATGCGATCATACTAAAATTGTTTTCATGACAGAAAATGCTATGTATGCTATGTATTAATGTCAAATATGTTGGAGAGGGGAAGACTGTAGCGGGCTATAAACATCATATAACATGTAACACAACACTTACACATGTAACATTCAGTAAATAGTTACAGATGCCTTGGAATAACCACAATGTCTGAGTTTCAGTTGTTAAATTGTAACAGTGAACAAAACATATTTACCATGCAGCTGCGTTTCTACCAGTCCGTTGTCTTCTTCTTATAGTTGGTCATATTTGATCAAAACAATAGGCCCACTGTATCTTGTAACTCTGTGGGCAGGCTGGATATGGCCTCAAGGTCATTTAGAAATGTATTGACCTAAATTGATTGCAGGATTCAAACCTGCTGGCTATGGCCTTCCCCACACCTGCGTGGGTTTTGCTCCATTTTACCTCCCACAGTCTAGGTTTCATGAAGGTTAAATTAACAGGCAAGTTTAAATGTGCCAATGGGTGCAAATTTGAGCATGAGTATTTGTCTGTTGGCACCCTGGACAGGATGTTCCTCACCTCTCACCCTGTGTCAGCTGGGATGTTCCCCTTTCAGCAGGTATAGCTAATGGATGGATGGATGCATGATTGCCACAAACAGCAGTTAATACAGTTTTGGCCAGTAATTCATCTTACTGCCGATGTTCATAATATGTCCAGGCTTACTCACCCACTGTGAAATCCATTTCTATCAACTTGATTTAGAGGGAAGCAAGCTAAATAACAGAAACACGATTCCCAGCCTTACTTTGCTGTACGGAGTGCGAGTACAACCAATTTACCTGAACAAGAAACTCCATTTGATACATGACTTTGTGCTCTAATGCACCACAACACACTATAAATCAGCATACCTTTGTGGGCCATCTGCAGTCCAAACACATTTATTTTACAACCAACTCTCGGATGATGCAGTGCAATTTGGTTTTTTCCTTTTTGTAAAGCACAACAAATCCCCAGGAAGATCATCTGTGAGTTTGAGCATCCCATACAAAATGAGCTGGCGCAGTCAAACTAAACATCAAGCAATATCCTCAACCCACCCCCTTCATAAGCATAGCGTTTCCCCCACATATGTTAAATTGACTGGGCTGTGGGCATTCATTCAACTTGGGCATTTTGTTGGAGTTTGTATTTAGAGGGATCCAGACTTGCTTGGCATAGCATAAGGCAGCAATACTTAACTGAGAAGGGATGGATTTAGCAGCTTAGCTGGTAGCAGGGCAAAGAAAGTGTGGGAGGTGGGAGATGGAAGGAGGGGAGACAGAGTGGAAATAGTTGGCCAATCAAAATGGCTGCATTGGGCTGCAGTTAATGACCTCTAAGTGTGTCCTTGTCCCTGGCATAATGTGACCTGTGAGGATACAGATTTAACTAGCTCTATGTAAAAAAAAAAAAAGCAGCCAAGCTGAGCAAAGCACCTGACTTAAAAAAACACCTTATTAAATGAATACGGAATGAAAACTCTATCCAATCAGCCAAATACTGAGTGTACATCTCCTTGCCATGTTTTGAGGTCGATATGATTGATATGACACACCTGTAATCTCTGAAGGGAATTGATGTGATCTTAAACTTGCTTTTCAAAAATAAAACAAAAGAGTCGGCAGCTTAAATGCTAACGCATGCTCGCAATGGAAATGCTAACATTCACCGTCGGTTAAAGAATCATATTAGCTTCTGATTATCTTTGGAAAATATCTTCTTTTATCCCCCTGTACTTACACGGAGCACATTAAGAAGCAATCTCTTAATGCCCAGTATGGTTCACCATCTTAATATAGCATGTTAACACGGTACAGTGCAGCTAAGGCCGATGGGAATGTCATTAGTTTTCGCAACTAAATGATTGGCCAAATTTAAATTTTGACCTCATAAGTGATACTAATTAGTCATACTTCACCAATTACTCGTCTTCGCTTGTCTCGCATGTCTCAATGGTGAACAGAGAATCAAAAGACTAAGAAAAGACTTGTCTAACAGCAGTAAAACTATATAAAAACATCTGTTTACAAACTCTCACACAACTCGTGCAGTATAATCTAAGTGTCATTCATCTAGTCGTATGCTCACCTGTTCATTTTCATTTCCACACTTCCGCATGGGGGGGGGGGGGGGGGGGGTAGGGGGGGTAGTTAGCATACGACTGAAGAAATGAGACCTGGATTGTACTGTATGAGTTATGTGAGTGTTTGCAAATGCATAGTTTTGCTGTTGGACAATGTGTTTTTTTTACTTTTCTACACAAATTCAAGGGATCACAGAGTGAGTACTGATATAGGGAATGATAATGAATTGGTGCAATAATGATTACAATTATAGACACGTTGTTGTGATAGAAGATCAGTAAAGTCATCCTCTGGCCACCATCTGTAATAAAGTTCATAGCATTCCATTCAGTAGTTAGGATACTTAGACCAAAGTGGTGGACTCAGAAACCGCCTAAAGCCAGCCTGGCTTTGCCATCTACGCAACCATTCCACCAGCATAGCCAACAAAAACAAGATCTGTAATTAACATTTGTTGACTCTTTTGAACTTGTTAGCTGTAAAAAATGTAATTCTCTTGCGTTAACTCTCTTTTCACAGTTACTGACTTCTAAGCACGTTGCTCTCTTTGTCAATTAATGATAAAGGCATCGGGTTAAATGTTTTTGCCGCTTTAAAATTGAATGGATCAAAAGTTACCCAGTGCTCTGTGATACTGCTTTCATGTCGACTGCAGACAGGAAACCATGCTGTGACTTCATTACAGATCTAGTACTGTTTTTCTGATTTCTGGGGTACGTGATAATTAATATGTGATATGAGATGCAACGTTATGTTAACGGATTAGAACACCTGTGAATAACCTTGCAATGCATGCTGTATTTGTCATTGCAATTGTGCTCAGTTTGATGCCTCTCCAATCAAAGGACTTGCAGCGCCAAAGACAGCTGAAATAAAATGTGGCCTGTAAAGTAGGCTGAGGGTGGCCTTTATCATAATTGTAATTTAGTCACAGATTCATGCCCACGCACTCCTCTGGAGTTTTCTTTGTTGGGTAGAAAAACACTGAAATTGGCAATAAGAAGATAAGTGACTACCACGCAGAGACAGATTGTGATATTGGCTTGATTTTGAACACTTTGGATCCGAAGCATCTTTTCGCGTCAGGCTTTCCATTCGTAACCACAGTTGTCAAAACAAGCAAATTCTAAAGAGAAAAATGCTTCAGAAGTGCTCTTTCTTTTTTGAATTTCCAGGTTGTGCCTCAACTATTTTATATTCGCAATCCAGTGTTTTTATACTTCGCTTCATGGCCATGACTCTTTGTCTCTCTTCAGGTCGCACCATAATATTGTCTACACACCACATGGATGAGGCAGACATCTTAGGGGATCGCATTGCCATCATCTCGCACGGCAAGATGCGTTGCTGTGGCTCCTCCCTCTTCCTAAAGAAACGTTTTGGCAGCGGCTACTACCTCACTCTGGTCCGAGATGGGAATGAGAAGATGACAGCTCAGCGTAATGGTATCATACACCATCAGGCCAAAGAGGTACGAACAGAATGTGTAGTTACTGGTTACTAATATTTTGATGGGACTCATCAAACACAATATTCCTCAGTCAAAAAACATTATGTTTGTGCATATGGCTGTCGACAGAAAGATTGGCTGTGTATGATCTCATTATTTCCAGATAACCAGACAATTAGTTGTATCCCCATTGAAATAACTTTACATAAACCTGCTGTAATTGGAAGTGGATCATAGTTTGGCTTCACGTGTAA
Source organism: Cyclopterus lumpus (assembly GCF_009769545.1). NCBI lineage: Eukaryota > Metazoa > Chordata > Actinopteri > Perciformes > Cyclopteridae > Cyclopterus > Cyclopterus lumpus. The sequence goes on along the minus strand of NC_046983.1, from coordinate 9,595,270 downwards.
AGAAAAGAACTTGACACAACAGTAACCCATCTCTCGTCTGGTCTTGAACATGGCTCCCTCTCACGACTTCCCTGAGTGCTCTCTGTCTCCCTTGCTGCCCTCCCCCTGTAATGATCTGTGTTTAGTCTCTCCCAGCATGAGAATTGGCAAATGCCTACATGCTGGATGATACTAATTGTCACCGGGGAGAGGGGTGATTTTCGCTTTTTCTCGCCTATGGTGCCTTGCACATTTAGTTTTAATCAATAGGAGCAAATGAACAAGATGCACTGATGCCAGCAGGGCTAGAGCAATTACCATTAGTATGCAGTCTCTTTGAGGTGAGCAGAGCCATTTGTTTGAAATAAATAACTAAGCATGCAAACACCTTGTGGGTGAGGTAGAACAGAACCCTCCTTTTCTAGATGACGACTTTGTAATCCAGTGGAAGATTTTGCAATTACACGGGCGATATAACTCTGAAAAAGAGCTGGATAAAGTTTGATTGTCCTGCTCTCATTTACTGTGATTAAACTCCATTTAATGAACATCATAAAGTTCTCGCAGTGAGGTTTATTCAACCTTTGTTGGATTTAAAATGTAGTTTTCCTTTTGGTGTGTTGTCTTAGACTGAAAAGAGTGTTGCATTACCGGCTGATGTCTCATGCATGCATGTTTTTTTGGGGCAATTAAATAGAAAGTCATGAATGGCATCCCTTATTACATTAATGTAAGAAAGGAGTTGTCAGGGAGGCGGTGTTCATTATTCTAAGTGGCAATGGCTGATAAGACTCTTCTAATCCAATTCTGATTAACAGGAGGAAGACTGTCCTTCGAGGAACAGCAGCCTGGATGATGGCATCGGCAGCCAGATCTGGGACAACTGTGATCCCTCAGGTAGAAACGTTATCTCTGTCAGTGCCAGTCGTATTTCAAGATTAGCACCTAACCGTACCTGTTAATCTACACTTAATCAACAGTATATTGTATACAGTATACTGTATAACAGTATTATACAGTTGGCAACCTTCTTTTAAATAACACAAGACTATTGGAACTTGTGTGATCTGATGATCCATGTGCTTATAGATTTATTTTGTACCTTTTCAATGTGAAACCAACAGACACCACAGGAGTAGTAAAGAAGCTGCTGCAGGTGTTTGATCGTTATAATACAGGAAGAATCTGTAAAATAACAAGTTTTCTCTGCAGAATTGTTTGTGATATCCCTTTATTGAAGGTGTTTGATCGTTATAATACAGGAAGAATCTGTAAAATAACAAGTTTTCTCTGCAGAATTGTTCGTGATATCCCTTTATTGAAATAGAAAAATAGAAAATAGAAAATTATGGACATTGACCATAATATTCTGAAAGTATGACAAATGCCCTGCAATTGAATGATGTTCTTGATCAAAAGCATTTTAGAGCTGAAGAGCCAGATATTAACCAAGGTAATTGGTGGTGAGCAAAAACACAACGAACAGGAGAGTGAATAATGGACGTCCAGTCATGACATGAGACATGACTCAAAATGAGTGATGACTTTCTGCTGGATGTTTAAATAAGCAACTGTTTGTTTTTTTTAAAACAAGTTAGCCAATTTAGTAAAAGAGAGATAATATGTTTACTTGCCCCAAAGAGGCCTGGAAAAAAAATCATATGGCAGGTTTTAAGTCTAGGATGTTGTAATATAGTTTGATTTATTTCTCCTTTAGGTGTCTTTTACATTTTTTAATTAAACCCAATTACTTTTTCCTGTGTTCTACAGTAATGTTGGAGGGTAAATGGAATTGTGGATTTTGCACACCATTTCCAGACAAAATCCTCATACAAGTTATCAACCAAATATGCATTGACCTTACAGTTGAGTGTGTCGGGTAAATGATCAGATCAGATTTTCCAGAACATCGCGTCAGTTTTTCTGGATTGACTCAATTAAGAATAATAAAATGACACCTCAGGAGCGGAACAGATATAGACACAACTTAAAACATGTGATGCTGGTGATTGGATTTGTTTTTGTTATCTTCAGCCTTGAGCAAGTAAACAAAAGTACTAAGAAAAATCTTAGGTCGGCTAAAGTTTATTATCGATGGAAAATCGATGCTCATACTGTCACAATGAGTATACACAAGATGGTTAAATATAAAAGATAAGATAAGATAGAAAAATGCCGTAAAAAAAATCAGATTTCTACAAGTGACAGCACATTTCTCTGTATTACATAGCACATACCGGTAATACAGACAGAAACACAAGCTCATTTTCACAAATAATTCAGTCTTATGTGTGAGGCCGATCCATTTACTTCTTCATAAAGTACCAAGCCGTTGGTTGTTAAGCTGGAGTAATTATGTATGAGAGGTTCTGGATCGATAATGGATGTGATGTGTTCTGCAACACTGTCCTTGATTGATTCTCACTAAGACCCAGCTTCAGAATGGATGAGACAAGAGAATTATGTCCACTAATCTGTTTCAGTATGTTTAAAGGTCACAGCATCAGGTATGTTTGGAAATTGGGTTTAGAAATGTGCTGTTAGTCCCTGTATTCAGCCTTTAGTGGGGGTTGCTCTTGAATCCCCTGTCCGTGTTACATAAATCTAACAAACAACTTAATTAAAAAGGATGAAGGAGGGTTGAAAGGAGGGATATAAATATGTGTTTGTGTGCGTGCGATTTTACCATCCTTTTGTTGTTGTTCTTAATGTGTAATTTTACAGCTCTTCGTCCGGCAGATTTGACAGCTCTGGATCAAATTGTGCGGCGCCATGTCCCTGAGGCGGTCTTCTTGGAGAGCATCGGTCAGGAGATCACTTACATACTGCCTTATGGCGGAGCCAGGGATGGGACCTTTGCTCTGTTGTTCCAAGGGCTTGACCTGGGCATGGCTGACCTTGGCCTGACCAGCTACGGGATCTCTGACACCACGCTGGAGGAGGTACACTAAGCGTGGGATTGAAAACCTAGCTAAAGATATAAGCATGCACACATATAGAGCGGCTGCCTCCACACACACAGGTTTTTTTTATTATGCTTTGTACTATTTTTACTCCTTCTCCTCATCCTCCCCATCCAAAATGTTGATGGACAGTTTTCAAATGGCGTCATGCAGTAGAACAAGCAACTAGAAAACGAGTCAATTTGGGTCAGAAACACGGACAAAATACTTTCTGGTTTACTAGGCAACAACTAAAAGGGACCCTAACAGCTATCACTTTACCCCAAAATAAGTATTGCAATGGAAGTCAACTTAACTTACCAATTCAGATTTGACTCACAAAATATAACAATTGCCATATGATACATTATTAGTCATTAAACTAACCAACAACATATTGGAATTGAAAGCTCCACCTGAAACAGATTTTTTAGTACATTGTGCCGATTATACCTCTTTTTCCCTCTGTACTTGAAACTTAATAGTTTGACTTCAGAAAGAAAGTTTTGAGAGCCTTTTTCTTCTACCACTCCCAATATCAACATTCCGAATAATGGCTGAAAGTAAAGCAAGACAATGTTTGCCTTGTGCCCCAAATCATCTCTAAATCTGTACCTGAAAAACAAAACACACCCAGGTCGGGGTTACTTGCAGTCAGTGACAATACACTTAACGGGCGGTTCAAATAGCAGAGGTACTGTATTTTGCAGGTGGTAAAGGTATTATTGTTATGCTATCATTAGTGTTCTAAGTATTTACACCAGGGAAATGTAGGAAAACACACCCAAGTCGCGGCCTACTCACAATCAGAAACACTCTGGTTTATTTCTGCTTCCCGTTGGCTATCTGCTTGTGTTTGAATGGTAAATGGACCTGTATTTGTATAGAGCCTTTCTACTCTAGCAACCACTCAAAGTGCTTGTACACGACATGTCATTCACCCATTGACACCCATTCATACACTGACGGCAGGGGCTACCATGCAAGGTGTCAACTTCTCACACCCATTCATGCCGATCTACTGATTGAAAGACGTCTGTGTTGACTTTAGGAAAGTGAAGAAGATTCTGGTTGTTGCGTTAGTATATCTAGCATCCATGAGACATAAACAGGTGTTGCATATATCAGCAAAAGGAAGTGCAATGAAAGTCTCGATATACACAGTCTAGTTTTTTCCTATGACTCACACAGTATTTTGCCATTCAGACTTATCTTGGATCATAAAACTGAGTGACTGTTGGTTAAAACTCTTTGTGTAACTCAGACATGAATCAGACAGTCATGGCCTGCAAGCAATCTAAATTATTCCTTTTGCATTTCTAAAATTCAGACAAGACAAGGTTATTTCATCCATCCTTGTTTTCTTTGAAGTCCAACTACACTTCAGTTGAAATACGCAGTGATTTTCAAGTTAAGGCACTAATAAACAAGTGCTGATGAATGGGATGTTTCATGGAAGTTGGTCATATAATACAATTGATCCTGGTTATTGTTATAAATAACCTCTTAAAGGACTCTTTGACTTTTTATTGATGTCAGCAGTTAGATTTTATGTTTTTGACTTCACCACATAAAATCACATTCAGTACACATTTTGTAGGCCTTGCCAGGGGTATTCAGATACTTTTTAGAAGGCAGATGTTGAAACGGGGCTTAACCCAGACAGCAGAATAAAATAACGGAAGGTCACTCTGAGATGTTTCTCAAATATGCAGATTTATTTATTTTTTACATATGGCCTGAATTAATAAATGATGTCAAGGAGGGCACTTCTCTTGGGGAGAGGCCAATTGGCAGGTGCTCAAGCAAAGGTTAGGATCTCTGTGGATGCACAACCTTGATCTTATTCTCAGCAGAAACTTAGAAGTGTAACTTCCATCTGCATCACTTATTGAATACATTATGTGTTTGCTTTTAAGTGTAACAAAAAAATGATATATATATATATATTATAACAGCTTAGTAAACAACAGGTGACTTATGTATCATTAGTTTGCCTGCTTGTGTGCATGCTTACATATAAGATGACAGGAAACATACTGTGGCTCCCTTATGAATTCGTAATTTCTTAATTTCACAGATATTTCTTAAAGTGGCAGAAGATACTGGAGTGGATGCAGAAATACCAAGTAAGGTGACAAGATGTTTGCATGCTATCACTTCTTACGGGGATAAACGGTGTGATGTATAACATCTTTTAGGAAACTCGTGTAGCTTAACAACCACTGTTAAAATGTTGGTAATATTCACAACATATTTAAAACATTGTGTTTTATATCTGTGATGAGAAAATACATTCACACTGTCTGAGAGGCCAGTTCAGTTGCGTCTACACTGCAGTCAAATAGTCAAACATACAAACAGAAAATAGCATTTAAAATATGCAAATATGTATACAAAAAAGCTGAACACAAACAAACTGCATTAACAGTCAAACTTATTATGGAGTGAAAGTAAACAACAGGTGACTGGCAGACTTTGTGGCAATGTTTAAAGATATTAGCTCACCATTTCAATGGAAAAAGTCATTTTTCCCAGCTGCTTTTCTTACCCCTATACACGATTCAATTCAATTCAATATCGCAAATTACAAATTTCCCTCAGAGGGCTTTACAATCTGTACACATACGACATCCCTGTCCCTGGACCTCACATCGAATCATGAAAAACTCCCCAAAAATAACCATGTCATGTGTACAGAACGAACAGCATTACAGAGTTACATAAACACATTACATGAATATGACAATGTATATAGTACGATGCATTCATACTCATACAGAATGATATTGTGGTTACCAATCCGTTCTTATTTCTCATCGATCGATCTCAGTGAATACATCTACCATCTATCAGCAAACAACTTCCCTTTTCAGTTTAATCTAACAACCCATTTCCTCACGTTCCTAAAACACATGGATTTTTGCTTTTTCAGACAACAATACAGCATCTTGCAGTCCAGGTAGCTATTCGTATTGTTATTTATAACCCTAAATTGGGTCAGGCCAAAACAACATATCTTATTTGTATTCCCACAGCAACAAAGGAGCTGTTGGTGAGAGACTGCAGAAGAGGCTCCCACACAACCAAGCGGAACAGCATCGCCAGCGTCCACATGAAAACAGAGCCGGTCTCTGGAAGGAGTGGCAAGTCTATCCACATTTATCTCGCAGTTATGTTTTAATGAAGGAAGCTCAATTAAACATTTGTGAATTTGCTCAATGCAGAAAGTTGACTAATACTAATATGTATGGGTGCTATTTCAAAAAGAAACTTAAAATGAACCATAATTCCTGCTTGAGGCTTGTTTCTTTCTCATGCAGACTTAAAGGAAAGGTTCACAAGTAAAGTGGAAGGTAGGTACTGTACTTCATCCTTTGTACTGACAATCTTAGTTTGATTATGCTCGCAAATGTCTGTTTTCCATACGCCTTTTATTCTTCAGATAATAACCTAATTTACTTTGGCTTCAATTTGACTGTTTCACTTCAGTGGGCATTTTGAAAAGAGGGAATAAACAAGGGCTCTGTCTCTGTCTGAATTCTCTAACATAATTTCCTTCAAATCAGTACAACATTATCTAACCTGTCTCTTCAGTTTTTCAATTGTGCCCTAATGAAAGAAATTCACTTTCATACAATGTCTTCGTCATGAAAACGGTTTTCAATCAGAATATGCTTTATTCTTTTAATAACTACTGTGGTAAAATAGTCCTTTCTAGCAGATATTCTTGGAGAATGTGAGACATAAAACCAAGGCGTCTTCAAAACCCTTGTTGATCACCTTTTCCCTTCTTAGTAATGCCCAATTAACAAATCATGATCTATTAAAAGAAAATAGCTGCTACACTGTGGAATTTGCTCGTGAAGCCGGCAGGTTTTATACTTAAGTTATATTTGATCAGCCAATTAGTGTGCTTTCCAGCTATTTTACATATGCATTGATGATAAATGACATGGTGGGTTAATGTCCACTCCAGACTTCAAGAAGAACGCCAGTGTCAATGGGAAGGGATCCACGGTCATCACCGGTTGGGAGCTGATCAGGAGGCAGTTCCTGGCGCTTTTTATCAAGCGCTTCCACCACGCCAGAAGGAGCCGCAAGGGACTCATTGCCCAGGTAATGGCCTCAGTCTGTCATATTGATGAATTGAAGGTTTGTAGACGGAGGGTTGCATAGGAGGATCAAGGTAGGATCGTATGAAATACATGTTGCCTTTCGAAATCAGTTAATGACAAATATGACAGAGTAAGCTCATTTACGATCTTCAGGGAAATGTCATCCATCTTGATTTGCTCAATAGTTGTGGAATTTAAGTTGTGTGAGAAGCAACTCGACACCGAGGGTAGTGTATCGAAAAGGAAAAAAGTTTTTAAAATGTGAAGCGCAGCACCAAGGATGATGTAATATCATAAGTGAACTGCACGTACAATAATCATCATTACTCCCAAAGGAATACTTGAGGGACTACAGAGGCTGGAGACGACATGAGCAACGTGTTTATTGCTGTTGTGGAGGAGACTTCCTTTTTGGTTTTCATAAATCACTTTCTGTGAGTGGAAAACGTGTCGATAGCTGGAGCCAGACTTGTTTAAGCTCAAGTAGGGTCAATTCATGAGGTTTCACCTTTGCATGTTGACACCATGCCTGGTGTTGGCAAGAAACTGTTCATACATTTGGGACAGAGTCAGTCTATTATAGGTCTCAGTTAGAGTTCCTTTAGTTTCACCTGATACTGTGATTGTCACCAGAAACGCAAAGTGACACATGATTTGTTTCCCCTTCATTTCACTGTATGCTAATCATGTGTTTTCGTTAGCTATGTATTAAATGTGACCGCTTAACAATTACAGAGATGACAGACTGCTATTAGCCTATTAAGTGCACGTCTATATCATTTTGTTCCTCATAAACATAATTTAAAAAGTCAAAACCAATAAACAGGCCTAATTTAAACAAGTCAAAAACAATTTTGGTAAGTAGCAATTTCCAAGGGACTTAGGTGATTTTTGTCCCCCAAGTTCTAAAAGGTGTGTTCTGACTTAAATTGTATTGACAGACTACCCATCTAGATTCATAGAGTGTTTGTGAATATCTTGTAATGCCATCAGTTATGACAGCTGCCATGATGCTAAAATTATCATAACTGAAAAAGTTCACGCAGCTCACTCTTTTGTGCTGTGTGTGTGTGAGTGTGTGTGTGTGTGTGGGTGGGGGGGATGGGGGGGGGGGGGGGGTGAGAGAGAGAGAGAGAGAGAGAGCAATGTTCACCTTTCTGAGGTGTATGGGTTCTGCTTCTAATTTGCTGCAGCACCAATCCTCATTCGTCACTGTCATTCTTGGACGTCCTTCTTTAGTGGGGACGCAGAGCAGGGTAGCGGGATAAGTGTGTGAGTGTGGATGTACAAAGGTGCACATTGTCTGCAACGGCGCACCTCCTACCTCTTTATTCATTTGGCGAAAGGTTTTTCTTTCCCGTCATGTCAACAGCTCCCATTGTCAGCAGATATGATTGTGTGGTGAGGTAATCTCTTCGAATACAAGCGGTTAGGGGGATATAAAAGAGATTATGACATGTAACACAAAAGCAGTGATTTATGGGGATGAAAGTTGGGGACATTGGAGTGCTGGCAATGTCAGAATCAGGGAGAAGCCGTTAGTGGTTGTGTTACGGTGGATGAGTTGAAGGGCTCTAGTGTTTGGAGCTCAAACTGAACTGACTACCAAGCTTTTTCCAGCCACCTTGCTTTGAGGTTGCAGATGATTTACATTTCGTAATTCAGAATGTATGTTGTTTTTCAACCTAATCATAGCTACAGCATGACGCATTCAATTGTTTCTGTTTTATTTGTGTTTACGCTTAACAATAAGTTTAGACAAAGTATTTGTCATGTTTTTTATGAACACAAAAGACCACATTAACACGTCAGTGAAAATATCCAAAGCTATTATGCACTTGTAACGCAAGCTCCAGCATTGACTTCACAAATAAAATAGGAAAGACATGACTGTTTGTTGAGGAAACAAACTAAATCTAATGAGCCGTTGGACATGCTAGGAAATAAAACACATATCTTAATTGTATTTTGGTGTTTTTACCCAGTTTCCATATAATCCTGTCCTCCTCTTTAAATCCCCACTGAATTTTAAAATGCGCTAAACGCACACATTGTTCATCGGAGTGCCTTGGCTTAGTGCGCATAAGAACTTCTCCCCTTCTTTCCCAGATTTCTCTCAATGGCATAAATGCCAGCTGTCACCTGCAATTACTGTTGAAATAAAAATAGAGGGAGGGCAACAAGAAAAAAAGAGTTATTTCTTTTGCGGCATGCCATTAAGCTTTTTCACTCTCATTGCACTCTCTTTATCTTTCTTCCAAGCACATTTCCATGGCCGTCGCTCCGTGCAGTAAATTTAGAATTTTCAATTGTAGCATCTTGAATTGGCCTGGCAAATTGCAGGCCCTGCAATTAATCAAGTGTGCGCAAACCTCCCCCTGCTACCAAGTGCGCTCCAACCTACAAGTGATTAAACATTAAAGATAGCTTGCATTTTTCCCACTGACCTTTTTGTCAGCTCGTACAAGGAAATGAAAAGAGAATTGAAAAGAGAATTACATGACGGAGAAAAGAGGTGTGTGTGTGTGTGTGTGTGTGTGTGTGTGTGTGTGTGTGTGTGTGTGTGTGTGTGTGTGTGTGTGTGTGTGTGTGTGTGTGTGTGTGTGTGTGTGTGTGTGGGGGGGGGGGGGGGGGGGGAGGAGGATAGGAGAAGCGTGGCAGCGTCTGGTTAAAGAATTCAAAATCAAACTGAATGTTGAGAAACTAATTATATCTGAGTGGCCAGATGATGGTGGAAGTGTTTAATCAAACTCATAAAGCATGCAGAAGAGCCCAAACAAGTGTGCGTCGAGCATATTAATGTGCACACATTATCACAGCAGCCCGCGTTATTGTGGATCGCATCAGTCATTTTGCAGCACATAATGACAGCGAGGAGGCTCGGGTAGGGTAGGATCAAATTGATCTTGCATTGAATCTTGTGCTGATGTGCCTCCAAGTGCACTGATAAACATTTGTAACGCCCATGTCAACGTTTTTTCTTTCTTTTCAGGGGGCCACCTTTAATATTATCGCTGAGAATGATGTCATTGTATGTTGTAATTACAAAGGTCTTAATCATTTAAATGACAAACATATTACTGTACTGCTGCCCTGCACAGTAGGTCCATGATCAGGATTTTCAGTCAAATTATTAAATTTTTCTTTGGTTGCATTCTGATACTTTTTCTTTTTAGTTGCAAGTACTGTTTTGTTCATTTGGTATAGGTGGTACACATTGAAATCAAAATGTGCTAGTTTTCGTGAAGTTTCCTCTGTATTTCGTGACTTCTACCACATCTATCGCATTTTACCTCAGAGATCTTCAGATGTAACAGGATAAATGTCTTGAGCAGTTTTTGGCATTGTTACCATCCTCCTAGGTTGTCCTGCCTGCTGTGTTTGTGTGCCTGTCTCTGATCTTCTCGCTCATCATCCCACCATTCACTGAATATCCGAGTCTGGAGCTGCAACCCTGGATGTATGATCTGCCTCAAACCACCTTTTACAGGTAACCACTTTATGATATAGCCTAGAATGAGTTGTCAGTTTAGTTTGTTATAGTTAATTATGGCATGTTGACCCAATTCAGCACTGGTTTTAATTTAGTGAATGTTTTCAAGTTTAATATTGCAGAATGTTGTAAAACACCAAATAATATAATTACCCAGAGGCAACAAGATTTGTCCAGGGAAATATTTTTTTCTAGAGAATGATGTTTACTATTATCAGAGGAAGAGAGGGCGTAAATCATTTTGGAGAAGAGCTGCCTAGTTATAGTAGCACGAATAGATGAACAATACGCTGTCAGAAACTTAAGCTTTGATGACAGAAAATCAAAGGAAGAAGATGTCACAGTGCTGTGTGATCACCAAGGGATTGTTACACTGCTGAGGTCATCAATCTGGACACTGTCCCCTCCTTGGTGGCAGCTTGCTACTCTGTCATTGAGAAGACACATATGTGGTGGCAGAGCACGGCCTTGGTGGACTTCAACACCCACTGAATACAAGCTTGAGTTATTGCAAAGGACACAAACATAAAAAATACATAGATGTGCCACACTGTAAATGGATTTTTTTATCGAAAAAAAAAAAAATTCCGTAGAAAGTATAGTGCATAATAATGACCATCTAATAAATTATTTTATTTATTTCTCCACTGTCTTTTTATTATAATTTGTTTACAGAAAATGTCTCCATATTCCCATTAGTAGGCTCCGAATTGCAGTGGTGGAAAAACAGTGGTGGAAAAAGTTGAATTCTAATATGCATCAATCGTTACCGCATCTGTCCAAACCATCAAACAGATCTTGACACCGTATTCATACTATGTTCTTTTGGACATGAAGCTGTCGTTGCTTATCCACCCTGCAGGTGTTTCATTTCCCCTGGCAGCACTTTGAAGATGTCAAGACACAATAAACTGTTACTGGAAACCTTATTGCATTTTTCGTTATGTATTTATACACTTTTGTTTCCATTCAACATCGTGGTGGATATATGTAATACTTTGTTGTGGAATGATACTTAATGCAAACGACAAACACTTCATGAACCTTTCATGTATTTGGTTAGTACCACATAGTACCAGTCCACTATATTGATATGTGATAGTTTTTTGTTGTGCAACTCTGTAAAAGGTTCAATATGAAGCAAAACATTGTTACTCTCTTTTGAAGTTGAAGCTAGAATCTTGAGACAATCCACAACACTTTGTTTTTAGAAAATGTCATTACATGTCTAAAAGTACAACGCTGTGCTTTTCTTTGACTGTATTTTACCATTGTCAGACATGTAATATAACTACTGTCCACAGTGTTAAAACATTCAAGTCTGTCTCTCTTCTTGGTGCTGAAATAGTCAAATCCAGTTTATTCGCTACCAAGTATTATTACTGCCTTTATGACCAATGCATGGTGTACAACGAGTTGTCGTGAGCACTTAGCAACAACCTAGCAGAGCCAAAGCTATACACTAAAAAACAACCAAGAAAACAACACCTTGGGAGTCACTTATCCAATAATGATTTCATTGTAGTAAATGGGATTTGTAGAGCCTGACTTGTCTACTTTGTCACATAGTCTCTTGTGACTAAACTTGAACTGCACATTTGGTTTTCTTGGGAATTCCTTGGAATGGTTCTTGTATCATGCATTATAAAACTGGAGTGTTCTTAATTTTTCTGACATTCCCTCTGGCCAATTAGTAAATATAGTCTTTTTTCTTAAGTCACTTTTAAAACACACAGCCTGATGATGAGAGCGTGATTAAAAGTAGTGTGCCTTTTCATCTCAACGGTTTATTCAGAGGAGCATTCGGCATTATGTACATCATGCATGCCAATGATCCATTTGAGCTGAGAGTGACTGAAGATAACGATTGATCTGATTTAGAAGTTGTAGGTCACTATTGTATGATGTACAACTGTGGCAACAATGTCCATTAATTACCGTTGGTATTTCTAGTTTGTATTTAGTGTAATTCTTGTTTTAGAAATTGAAATGCAATATCAGAATATGAACAGTAATATTTACACTGAATAATACTCCTTGGTTTATTATTCTCCAAAGGGGTTATTCATGTAATATAGTGTAGCCTTAATTTGACTTTCTGTTGTCTCAGTTCATACTTCTTCTCATTAGTTCCACTATTTATGTGTATGCACAAGTCTTCATTTTGAAACTGTCCAATAGTTTTATTATCTCAAATAACGTGGTAACCCAGCCATTGTTAATTGTGAAACAGATGGCTGCACATAATCCATTTTTACAATCGGGCTACTTCAATTGCGCTCACTGGTGGCCACGGAAGTGACTGTGTGACCTTCATGGAGACGCCTCTAAATGAGAGCGTGAACACCGTATTAATCCAAATGGCTGGCTGGGCTGTGGCCACTGCTGGCAGAAGGCCATCACAATGGTCTTTATGAAATACTGTGCTTTAACTCCCATGGCACCTTTAAGATAAAGGGCAGAATGTGTGTGGTTAGTAATGAGAATGAAATTGGAAATGGAAGATTGTTTAACTGAGACACTGGCCGTAGATATGCACAGGACACTCAGATAATAATGAAAAGCTGGGAAGAACCTTTACTGTACACAGAATATTGAACAGGCTCATATTGGAACGTGCTTGCACACTCATGAGGGCAGAGCTGGACTCAAACCATAGAGAAACAGTGTGGATCACTGAACTGTCAACGGTGTTTTGGGAATTCATGTCTTGACTCTTGGCCCAAAGAAAAAAGCTGGCGAACTCAAAGATTTCTCTCTCAATCTTGATTGAGATTGCCCCATTCGCATGCTGCATTGCCAGAGAGTATTTATTTGAAATGCACCACTGATGCACGCCATTTCCTTTTAGGCCTTCTCATATGTCAAGACACGTTTAAGATTAATGATCATCTAAACTCCTGTGCTCTGCCAATGTGGAAGACAGATTAGATGGCTTGTAAAATGTTAATCGTTTGTGAAGGGAAACAGATTATAAAACGTGTAAAATTCTAACCAATTGTGATTGGAGACGGATTAGAATACTTAGAAAACTGAACTAATAGTGACAATGCATTTTGGCCCAAACTTGTGGAGACATATCACTCACTTCTTCTGGTTGGATATTTCAGGGCCCGTAATCTCAAATAATCCTAGTAGTAGAGGTGTGAGTCAGAATATCTCACTTTTCTGTTAACTCAGCTTTTATTGACTGTTGACAGTCTTCTCTTTTGGAAGTGAATGTGTGGTCTCCAATAGAGAACCTTGAAGATGTTTGGTTGCAAATATCAAGCATTTAGATGAAATAAAGGCTGTACAGATGATTCTGTAAATCGATTCAGCTGTTTAAGATAGACTCCAAGATGGTCCAATGGACTGATAGATCTGAAGCGATCACAGATCATGACCACCAAGACCACGATTAGGGTTTCCATTTTGAACGTCTATTTGGGTAATTCCACTTTGATTCAGGCGAGAGGTTGTCTTGCTCAAGCTCTCCTTGAACCAATCAATGCTACAGCACGTTTAATAAACTACGTCAAGTGTCACTTCGCATTTAACCTTTAAATTCCTGTTTTTATAATATCAGTTTCTAATAAGGACAGTTCTACCACGGATCTACCAACAGTTTTTTTTTGTGCTTATGTCAGAGCATAATACCCAAATGAGACATTGTAGTTTGTTTTATTGACATTGTGACAGATTGACTGATGCTCTAGGATTTAACTGTCGTGCACCTGCCATGAGAGATACAACTGAAATCCTTATTGCACACTGAAATGTTTGAATTTGTATTTGTATTGATAATATCCCCCAATATTTACAGCAATGATGGGCCAGATAATGTGGAGGTGTCTAAGGTGGTGGAAACCTTGGTTAACAAGCCTGGCTTTGGGAGTCGCTGCATGAATGGAGACCCAATACCGTAAGTGTTTATACTCAAGAAGCCAAAATAATATGCATATGCAGTCATGCCAAATGGCACTTGTAAAGTGTTCATCTTCGCATGCTTTGTATGTGTGGCTACTGGTCACATAAGTGTAAACACACAGAGGCATGCATGTCAGAGCATGTCTCTGCCTCCGTCAAGAAGTGCTGCAGAAATGGAACCAGCTGTAAAAAAGCAAAATAACCCAGAGCATTGGAAAGGAGTGCTCTGCATGATATTTCTGAGAATCCATTTGATCAATAAATGATTAGCTTTTCATACTCTCCAGATCATCCTGATCAGAATACGTTTAATAATGAATACCTTTATAAACCTAAAAACGAAATGAAATTACAGTATTATCTTGGAGCCCACATAGTTCACACGAGCGTGTGCATTTTACTCTGCTGAAGTTCTTCACAAACCACACATATGTTAATATATTACTTGTTACTCATGTACAATGGCATACAAGTGAATATAATACCTTCGCTACTTATAACGTTGTTGGTTTTTTCCTCCTTCACAAACATTACAAGGCTGGTTAAGATTAGAAAACATATTGTGTTTCAGCAGGTGTGGTTGGCATTGTTACCAGTTAAACACTCTTATCCCCTTCATTGTTTGCTCTTAGGACGTTACCTTGTTCTTCCACTGGCTCAGATTGGTTCACTCCATCCGTGGATCAGTCTGTCACTGACATCTTTCTCAATGGGAACTGGAGCATGTCTAACCCCTCCCCCCCCTGTCAGTGTAGCACGCCCAAACGGACAATCATGTTTCCTGACTGTCCACCTGGTGCAGGAGGGCGCCCTCCATCTCAGGTAAGTCTCTTAATCTGGAGCGTGCACCATTTGGTGACAGGGTGGTGTTGTAAATGGAGCCACCATTATGTAATAGGGTCATCTATTTGGTGCCCTGCAACAGCCAGTGTGTCAGTCTCTGCCCTAGGTTCCTTGAGCAAGACCTGAACCAGGGGAACTGATCCTGGCTTCCTGTGCACCCTGTATGTGTGTCACAGTAGGATATACTGCAGCAAGAGATTGGAATGGTCTTAATGTAAAAAAAAAAAATCAATGACAAAACAGTACAATAAAAAATGCTTATCAAGGAAGCTTTTGGCTTGCTGTCTGAAAGTCCCAGTCAGCATCATTTTGATTTGAAAATGTAAAGGTACTTACTAACAAGGAATTTGCATTGCATTGCAAAATGTAAATTAGCCTTTTGTGCTCCCTTTTCTGAGCTAGCGCGCATGCATGAAGGTAGGGCCAAAATTGATTCCACTGCAAATACCCTAAATTTGGACATTGCCAGGGATTCATCCAGTTCCCAATTCCTGCTAAAAATTCAGTTACAATATATCCATAGTTTGTCATGTCCAGGTACATGCCGACCTCTCACTTTGTCAAGCCTTTTAGGACATTGTATTGCATGCACTGCCAGTATAGACTCTGCAAAGGACTTCCCCTTTTCTGCTTACATCATGATTTCTGGGAGGTTTGGGTCACTTAACCTTCAGAAGTCAATACCAATCTTTGATATTACTTGAACAATATATACAACTGTTGCATGGTCTAGAGATGGGCAAGTGAGAGACCCTGCATCCCCGCCTACTAGCCACCATCTGCTGGCTGAACTAATCACATCACAGAGAGAAAGAAGAAGAGAAAGTAGCTCATTTCGACCTAAATGGTTTGCACTGTTGTCTCCCAATGATAATGAGGAATATAAGCTTGAGAGAGAATTTAAGGAGAACTCGCCACCTTCATCCAAAGTCATTTTATTACAAATGGCTACGTCTGCATACTCAGGCGTTATGGCATGTGCCTGCCTTTTTAGGGGATTTTAATTTCAAAGTCTACTTCTTAACCCCACCTAAATCTGCCAATATCTTCTTCGTCTTGGAGACAGTTAAGCATTTCATTTGTCGTTCTTTTCCCCCGATGAAGAGAGGAAAGCAGCGGGGGAGTTCTGGTATCTGATTAGAGCTTTGATTCTCTGCCAGAAACCAATTGGGCTCGACCCACCGGGCCGGGCTGTAATTTCTCAAAATTCCCCTGGCCTTGAATGAAGCAAATAACACTTTTGGGGCTGTGCTATGCATTTGGTAAGATAAGTTTCCATTCAAATTACAGTTTCATTTGTATTCATTTAAAGAAACTGCAGCTGTGGTTCAGGCTTGGGTCGGCTTTGACAAAATCTGTGCAGGTTGATTCACGGTCAGGACGGATTTTTGTCTGATACCTGAGATTTGGCTGCAAAACATCACAAGATAGCTAATTCACAATTGTGCACTTCCAACTTCATTTTGATAAAACTAGATAGGTAGATAGAGAAAAAGGGAGATGGATAGATAAATATAAAGATAGATAGATAGATAGACAGACAGATAGATAGACAGCAAGATGGATAGATATATACAAAGATATATAGATAGATAGATAGATAGATAGATAGACAGATAGATAGATAGATAGATAGATAGATAGATAGATAGATAGATAGATAGATAGATAGATAGATAGATAGATAGACAGATAAAACGATAGATAGATAGACGGATAGATAGATAGATAGATATATACAAAGATAGATAGATAGATAGATAGATAGATAGATAGATAGATAGACAGATAAAACGATAGATAGATAGACGGATAGATAGATAGATAGATATATACAAAGATAGATAGATAGATAGATAGATAGATAGATAGATAGATAGATAGATAGATAGACAGACAGACAGACAGATAGATAGATAGATAGATAGATAGATAGAAAGAAAGACAGATACAAAGATAGATAGATAGACAGATAGATAGATAGATAGATAGATAGACAGAGAGATAGATAGATAGATAGATAGATAGACAGATAAAAAGATAGATAGATAGACAGATAGATAGATAGACAGATAGATAGATAGAAGATAGATAGATAGATAGATAGACAGACAGATATATAGACAGAGAGATAGATATATAGATAGATAGATAGATAGACAGATAGATAGACAGAGAGATAGATATATACAAAGATAGATAGACAGATAGATAGATAGACAGATAGATAGACAGAGAGATAGATATATACAAAGATAGATAGATAGATAGATAGGCAGATAGATAGATAGATAGATAGACAGAGAGATAGATAGATAGATAGACAGCTAAAAAGATAGATAGATAGACAGATAGATAGATAGACAGATAGATTGATAGAAGATAGATAGATAGATAGATAGACAGACAGATAGATAGACAGAGAGATAGATAGACAGAGAGATAGATATATACAAAGATAGATAGATAGATAGGCAGATAGATAGATAGATAGATAGATAGATAGACAGAGAGATAGATATATACAAAGATAGATAGATAGATAGGCAGATAGATAGATAGATAGATAGATAGACAGATAGATAGACAGATAGATAGATAGATAGGCAGATAGATAGATAGATAGATAGATAGATAGATAGATAGATAGACAGATAGATAGATATATACAAAGATAGATAGACAGATAGATAGATAGACAGATAGATAGACAGAGAGATAGATATATACAAAGATAGATAGATAGATAGGCAGATAGATAGATAGATAGATAGATAGACAGATAGATAGACAGATAGATAGATAGATAGGCAGATAGATAGATAGATAGATAGATAGATAGATAGATAGACAGATAGATAGATAGATAGGCAGATAGATAGATAGATAGATAGATAGATAGATAGATAGATAGATAGATAGACAGATAGATAGATAGATAGATATATAGATAGAAAGACAGATACAAAGATAGATAGATAGATAGAAAGAAAGATAGATAGATAGATAGACAGATATATAGATAGACAGAGAGATAGATAGATATATAGATAGATAGACAGACAGACAGAGAGATAGATAGATAGATAGATAGATAGACCTCCTTCTGTTTCATGGATTGGAGTTCCATTCATACATTGTCATATTCATGTAATGTGTTTATGTAACTCTGTAATGCTGTTCATTCTGTACACATGACATCTATTGCATCTGTCCATCCGGGGAGAGGGATCCTCCTCTGTTGCTCTCCTGAAGGTTTCTTCCCTTTTTTTTCCCTGTGAAAGGTTATTTTTGGGGAGTTTTTCCTGATCCGATGTGAGGTCCAGGGACAGGGATGTCGTATGTGTACATATTGTAAAGCCCTCTGAGGCAAATTTGTAATTTG
This sequence comes from Cyclopterus lumpus, assembly GCF_009769545.1. Lineage (NCBI taxonomy): Eukaryota > Metazoa > Chordata > Actinopteri > Perciformes > Cyclopteridae > Cyclopterus > Cyclopterus lumpus. Next base: position 9,576,601 of record NC_046983.1, on the reverse strand, counting down.
CGATATTGGGCTATACAAAATAAACTGAATTGAATTGAACAGACAGACAGACAGACAGACAGACAGACAGACAGACAGACAGACAGATAGATAATGTGCAGTCGTGGTGCACTTTGGATAGCTTTTCGTTCACAAGCAATAGCATGCCAGACAAACTGCTATTATGAAACAGTTTGAAAATGATAACAGATCATCATACTTCAATAACATCTCAGCAAATTATTTCAAGTGCGTTCAATCATCCCTCATTTGGGGACATAAGGTAATGACTGGCACTTGGACTGCCACTTTGTAATTGTTGTGCATGTGACATGTGAAACGTGAGGGCCTTGGTTCAGTGTAATCAGATTGCAGATGTGGGAGGGTGTGGCAGATCCTGTGTGTGTAGGTCGGTGTAAAAAATGGCATAGACGCGTTGATAGTATTATGCTAAAGACTAATGTCTGCACACTGTTTCCAAACGTTTCACTTTTTCTTTTTTTTTTATCAGGTTTAAAAAGAAATACTATAATATTCATCATGTCAAACACTTTTCAAAAAGGTTGATTTTCTTTCTGCCGTTCTCCCGACATTTCAAGTGCGGTATAACTAGCTCTTTCTTGTGCTTTCTAACATGCCCGTTAACAAAATTGCCTGATATGTGTTCTTCAACTTTGAATGGATATTATGGGTTATTATTCCAGAGGAATTTCCACTTCAGTGAATAAACAACAACCACAGTGTCAACCTTTATTTTGAGGAACATTTAAATGCCTGCTGTCTGATGGTTGTTGGTGCTACAGCTAGCAGTTGTCATCATCAGCACTTCATAATAATGAAGTTGAACACTTATCTTTCGATTGCACATCAAGAGCAGACAACCTTATCAACGCTTCCCACTCGAACTTCACCTACATACAATTTAATTAGTCTGAACCACATTTTCAAGTGACATTAACAAAAATGTGTCGTAGTAATGTGGTTATATATTTCACTTTCCAGCGATACTATTTGAGTTTTTTATTACTTACTTTAATTAAACATAATAATTACAATTAAAATACAGCAACATGGCCTAAAGCCTTTTGTGGTAATATAGTTGTATTTATAGATTTAAAATACCATTATATCAAATAAATGTATCACTTTGTCAGGGGGTCTAATGACACAATGGACAGTTACAAAGTCAACCCTCACTGTGGATGAAATAGCCTTACAAGTTGTTTTTTAATTGTCAGCTCTTTTATGCATATTATATAAGTTTTAAACGTCATTGTAAGTTTAATTTGCAAAGCAAAGTTGCGAAGTAGCAAAGCGCCTTTATATCTCAGTTATTAAGGGGAAAGTGAGGGAGTGTTTAAAACAAAAAGAAAAAAAGATTGCCCTGTTAGAAACCACTCCGTCAAATAGAGATATATCTAAAATAATTTGGTCTCATAGTTGTCATGGAATTGCCCACCGAATATTTGAACAAAGACGACACACAGAGAGGCAGGATGTGAAATGACACAATTTGAAACTGCTGCACTCATATGCCACTCACTCCCACTCTTTCCCACCCCCTATACCTCCTCTATACAATATCCAACACTATGTTATGTGCCATTTCGCACTCTCTACAGATCTGTAATGGCTCGTTGAACTTGTATGAGTCTTGCTGTGTGCTCCTTCCTGTGACAAGGCCATCAAGGGCCACTTTAAAGGAGCAACTGTCCAGGTATCATGTTATAGGATGATTGTTGAGACAGCCAAACAAGAGATGTGCCCTTTGTGTAACCTTTTTCTTTTCCCTGACGTTTTTGTTCCTAGCTCATGACAGCACTGTCAAGGAAACCCCCATTTGTTGAGGCGCTACTTGTATCTTTGTATCATTCTTTATCGTGCAAGGCCATCAAGGTCTTTTTTTTTTTCTAACCCTCTATTTTATTTTGCTATTTTCCTTACCACCTGCTTCTCCCATTGTATACAACCTCACTCATTCTTTCATTTCAGTGTTTCTCAGCCTGAATCAATTTCTGTTATTCTATGAGTTTTCACTACTTTGCTGGATTTCTTCTTTATTGTGTCATTTTACATGTAGCTGGCATTTTTAGTACACTTAGCCTCAATAAAAAAGACCATTTACAAAGGCCAATTATTGTCTACATCTTGTTACATTCACTTGCATCATTGCTCTTTTATTTACAACTTCCAATCCAGATCCTGTAAAAGGATATTACATGGCACTCTCATTTTTGCATGGTAACAACCTTGAGGACATTGAGTCATAATGATGCAACAAGATTATTGCCGGTCATCTCCCGCTGTGTGAGAAGAACTGTAGACGAAGAATAAGAAGCTTCTACAAGAAAAGAGAATATAGCAGAAGACAAGTGAGAAAGGGAAAGCATTTGTATGCAATGCACATACTTCCAATAGTCACATTTCTCCGTTCATTACCATCATTTTGCATAATGAAACACTTTATTTATGTGGCAGTGGGGTCAGTCTTTGTAACACAGAAAGCCAGCAAGCTTTGCAGACTTTTATTTCTTCATCTGAAACATTGAAAGATTTACACCACTGGGGTGTGTGAGTTAATATGGCAGAAACATACAGTGTGATTATGAGGTGAAATGGTTGCTCGTGGTCACTTGTTTGTCCCAGTGTTAGTGAAAAGACCCCGGCGCATTGGTCTGGTTCAGTGAGTAACTGTAGACCATAACCCTCCACACTTCTCCGATTTGCGTTGCCTCCCTGCTTTTAACGGCAATCCACCAGTGGGCCACAACCTACAGTTTACAGTTTGAAATGAAGTGTAAGGTCATGGCATAGAAACTTTAGTGTGGCTGTCATGCTCAGATATACAGCATGAACTCTGAGAATATCATTTTTGCAGAGAAGCGTTGCTTGTGAGGTAGGATGAATATTGTTACAGATATGGATTGTGACAGGCTGCTTGATATAAATATGCACTGAGTTTATTTCATGTGTGTGGGAACATATATGCTTTGCTTACCTGTAGACTGTGGCCCATCACACGGGGGCTACGAATTCAATACAAATCCAAGGCAGAGACCACCCACAGAAGCCGAGTACATTGTGAGGATGTATTCCCTTTGACCTGAAAGCTTCCCCTGCTGAATAAATCTTGACAAAGTGTACCAGCTTCGCACTTTACTTTTAAAAAAAAAAAATTTCTTCTTTTATCTTGCCCATCCTCCGAATATGCCCTTGAGAAAAGACGAGAAAGGGGGAAAAAAAACACAGACACATCACCACAGGAGGGAGTGTTTCCATGGAAATGGCAGGCAACAGCCCATTATCAATTCTGAGGTATTGACTCCCATTCACTGGTGATATTTAACCTTCATAGATGAATAGGCCATCATGTGTGCAGAGGAATTGATAAAGCCGCCACGTTCACAGAATTACGATTGATGTATTTATCATTTGGAGACTCGCCTAACAAGAGAGCTTGCTTACAAATTACTCTCCTTGGTCTCATCAATCAGTGTATTGAAGTTGGCCATTGGCTGACCATTGGTGTGGGAAAAAAGAGAAGTTCTGCAGAGGAAATACAAACACCATTATCTACTATAGTTTGTCAGTTTGAGGGGGGAGAAAAACCTTGTTAACAGGAAATAAGTCTTTACAGCAAGAGTATTTGTTGTACCTTCAGAAAAGAAAGTGATTATTGTACAATGCAGCATAATTAGTATTCATTTACAATGTAAAAAAATCCTTAGAGCAGAGCAGACATATTTTTGCCAGTTAATGTCATAACGTATTCACTGAACCCACAACAAACTTGTAAACTTGAAATCTGATAGCGTTTTTTTTTCTCCAACAACAGCTGTTGGCAAAGAACAAATCCAACTAACTGCAGATCAGTTCCAAAGCCCGCCGGCCGATACTCAACCTGGCGAACACAACAGGCTGACACATCCTTTCTCTGCTGGGCCCTGTTGATTTGTCACTTTCACTCTCAACACCCGCAGATCCATTTTAGTGTAAAAGTACCTGTCCAGAGCAACCCTCTCACTGGAAGGCAAGAGATGCTCAAACAAAAGCAGAAAGGTCATTGAATTGTGAGGTGAGGCACATGGTTGATGAGGCGGCGCTTTCCCTTTGTTACGGCTAAACGGAACAGAAAGGCTCCGGAGGAAAATCTGTCATCGGGCGTGGATGTGTGCAACTCAATCTCTCATGATCTCGGACAGAATAGCCGGAGCAGCTTTTAGCTGTGGTTAATAACTGTGTGTTGCTACCCGGCGAGCGCATCCCACACTACTCCAGCTATTATCGAATGGTATTGTTTTGAACGGATCGTTGTGGTATGATCACACAACACAATGAAATGCAGCTCCTTTAATACACACGCATTCACAGAGGGCCACCTGTCACTGTCACTACAAACACATCATGTTATAATAAGTTAAATATTAGTAACAACTTCAGACTGGCAGAAATCTATTTGCTTTGCAGCAACAACAAAACAATTAACCTGATCATCATACAGTGACAACTTAACATAACATTATAGATGATTCAGCTTTCCCGACATTGCTTTTTCTATTTTATTTCGCACACAAGATAACATTTTAATTTTACCTTCGAGGTGCAGCGCGACGTAAACAATGCCAAGATTAATATGAACACAGCACGGCCTCTTATCTCGTCAGTGCTCCAGTATGCCAGCTCATTCAACAGATTTGATTACTCCTTAGTTTACATTTCCCTCACCCCTGTTTGCTTCCCGAGCTATCAAGCTACGACTGTGTTGTGGGGAACTGATATCATGTACAGAATGCCAAGCACTATGAAGCTGTTCCCAGGTAATGAACAAGAGATAGAGGACCGGGTATTGTGCAATCACCTTGTGTTCCAATTTCAGTCTTTTTGATGGGGATATGGACCACGGCCAATATAATTAGACCCACACTGACTGTATACTCCTGTATAACTCAATGTACACACAGCGGAGTGTAAAAGCTCTTATTTTTGGTTGTATTTGTTTCCCCGAGTTCCTGTGGCTTTTTGAAAGAGAAGCATGTTTGTTCAGAGATAAGCCAAGGTGGATGTGCCATTCCTTCTCCTTATCTCTGATTCATAAGCCAGATGGGTCCTCTTCTTCCTCTGCTTTCTCCTTCTGTTTGTTCTTTTCCTTGTGATTCCAGTGCACCTCCTCTTTCTCTTTCCTCCATGTGCTCTCTTTGTAACTTACGTTTCTATCACCAATCTGCTCTTGCTCTGCTTTCTTATTCATCCTATTTGTTTTTAACCCTCTAAACTCTCTTTATTCGTCTCCTCCTCCTTGATTTACTCCAGCATATTCTCATCTCCTCTTTTTGCTTTAATGCTGCTTCTATAGCCCTTGACACTGCCATGCCATGTGTCTACTAGATGCTATATGTGATAAAGAATTGGTCTACGCACAAACGTAACACACAACACACCGTGTGTACCCAAAGCATGCACATCAAGCTGTGTGTACAGAAGGATAGATAACCAGCATAACTAGGGGGTGTTGCTGGTAAATTGCCTTGCAGTCAGGGGTCTCAATTCTTTTATCAAGGATCACGTTGCTAATTAGCATTGCGTTACCTCTCTGAATAAGCAAGGCTAAAGCAGCTTGGTGTCAGCAGGAGTGTGTGTGTGTGTGTAAAGTATCAGTCCACGCATCGTAGAGTGCATTCAGGGTGGTGAGTCGCACCCTCCCTTAATTGGATGTTTGAATGTACCCATTTATCCACAGAAGGGCATCTAATAAGGGTGCTTTGACATTAGACACAGCATTGGCTGGGGGGGGTCTCGATTTCAGCCAGTCCTCCCTTAGCCAGGCATTACTGACTATTATGATAAGGGTAATATGTTCCATAGTACTGCAAACAGATATCACCTGCCAAATGTTCTGTTAAGTTTTGTTGATTTTACATCTACCGGGTGAGTTTTCATGGGTGGCTGAGCAGCTGAGTGTCTCTGGGGTGAGCCTCTCTGCTCATGATGCTGCACTACAGCCACAGTTAAGTGCTGCAGTGCATGCGCACGTTTTAGATCCTTCCATAAGTAAAAGAAAAAGTGTCGCTTTTTGCACGAAAATCTTCAGATTAGCTTTGCAAACCAACGTTTTGAAACAATTTTTCTGCCGTGTGGAGGCAATCCCTCGATCACAGCATGTAAACTTCAAATGTAGCAAGCAATATTAAATGTACAGTAGCTCTAAGCAATATGTTGTAATACCTTTGGATGATTTGACTATGTATAATGTGAAAGGCGTTACACTGCGGAGCATTTTGGCATCTATCAACTTATTTTGTTTTGTTTTGATTCATGTTTTCAGCAGAAGAAAGCTTATATATTCAGCCGATATATAAACTTAATAAGGTGATAATATGTCAGTTATGTGTTTAAAGCGAGTGCCCCAAAAATCTATTAAGGTTTAACCTCACTATTACAATAACAAATGGCAAACCAATAGTGTTGATTTATTTTTTTCGACTTCCAACATTTCAACTTCTTTCTTTTTGTTTTTTTCTCTTTCTAACAGAGGATCCAGAACACAACAGACACATTGTTGAATCTAACTGGACGGAACATGACAGACTTCTTGGTCAAGACTTTTGAACACTCGGGTAAAACAAGGTAACTTAAGGATATTGTGAATATCAACTTTTCTCAAGAGTTTTTATTTTGTTGTCTGGTTGTCTGTCCCCATATATGAATGTCCCATTTGTGTTAACATATTATACTCAAGGATAAACTGATTTGAATTGGGTGGTCATACGTCAAGGGCACTCCAGAATTTGTATGTTAATTATGACATTATGGTTTTGGACGGACATGTGGCGGTAATTCTCGTTTAAATATGCCGCAGCATTTAAGGTTTTAAATACTTAAATAATATTTTATTCTTGTCGCACTTTAGAACCGAGTGACTTTCCTCAGGCATTTTGTGGGTTGCTGTCTTTTTTCTTATCACAAAGAGAGTGTGTGTAGCTATACAGAGCAAGTGTAAAACATCCATGAGTGTGTGTATCCTTGACATTACTCACATGCCCTTAGCTCCACCTGAACCTCCCTCTCTTTCTGCTTTTTGCCCCCACTCCAGGTACGGCGGCATCTCTGTCGGAGGTGTCAACTCCCAAGTCCGTATGAGCGAGGCAGCAATCGAAGCTTCATTCAGGGATCTAAAAGACCTATTCAGTTCCTCTCAGGTATGTAATATATATTGGCATTCGCAAGGCGAACTTGTTGATACCAAAGCATTATTTGAATAGTCTATTTGTTCATCTGCAACGCTAAAACTTTAATAACACCTCCCTCATGGCACCATTGTGCTGATCTTTAAATGTGTTGTTTATAGATTCCCTGAAACCACAAAAAAAGGTTAACCTTTCAAAAAGAAACCCACATTTGTATCTTCAATCAAGATAATACACCTAGGTTTTTGAATTTTAATTGAGATTTCTCACCCATGTCGGCGGAATCTGGCCTTGTGGGTTGGTTGTTCTGTTGCATTGTAAGTCCTTCTCCAACACTGAATGTTTTAACTAGTTTAGTGCCTGAAGAAGTGGTTCGAAATAAATTTTATCCTATCAACTCTGCAGTTTGCCAGTTGCTCCGAATTGGAGCATGGCTTTCTTTGTTCAGTTCGCTTTGTATCTCGGGCACAGGTGATGTTATTTGTTGGGGACTTTTGGACCCCGCTGTATTCTTGAATGATTGACAAAAAAGAATGAAAGCAAAGAGGAGAGGAGGGCTACATTCTTCAAATCCATTCTGTTGAGTGTCCATGGCAACAGGCTCCGATTGTATGTGCATTGCCTTGAAGAAATCAAGGAACCTTGGTCTTTATCGCACAAGAACACACGCAATCCTGCAAACCTTTTTGCTACTTTCACCACCTCAATTCGTATGGATGTAATGAAATGTAACCCATTTCATTACATCCATACACTTTTAATTCGGCACCGTGTTTCGTGATCTACACGGCAACGCACTTGTCCCCACCTTGTATCTCTCTCTTGCATACACACAGTCTCTCATTAACATTTCAGATTTTTGGACCCTCAAACTACTTTGAGATCAGCACATTGCTTTGCCCTCAGGCGTCTCCGGTCTCATCCCTACACAGACTCCCTTTTCTGTCTCTTGGATCGCCTCGCTAATGTGACTTTAATTCGTGCAGCAGCGATGATGTAACCCTAATGGCCGAGCATTAACCGTCCCAGCTCTGCATTCCATGTTGTTAAAGTGCATGTGTCTGGCTCTCTTCTGAGCCACCTGTGCAGGCTGGGAAGCGAGCTCTGAAAGTTCAGTTGAATTGCATTTCCTGTGGAGAAAGAAGGTTTGGTGTTGCAAGAAGTGAAGGGGACGGTTAGAACAAGAAAGCCTGTGTGCTGGAAATTGTCAAATTAGGCCCTACAATGTTATCCCATAATGTGTGTTATGTAGATGGTATTAATGTCATTACTGTTCCCTGTAATCTATGGTAATTTTCTCAAACAACATTTTCTTCCCCATTTATAGTTTTCCCAGAAATAAGCCCCTTAATTAACAAAAGTTCTCCTTCCTGGCAAGCTTTCAGTACACACACACACACACACACGCACACATGCAGAAACATATTACCACACGGTCCCACGGACCATGTGACCAGTCAGTCACCGGGAGCACTTGACCACTGAACTGTGCAGGCCACTTTGGAATAGAAGCCAAGAAAGTCGCCACACACTCGAGTGGCTTTATTGCTGTGTCGTTAGCCGTGGCACGGGGCAGGTCCACTGGCCAAACCAGCCTTGTCATTGTCCTTGAGCGGGGAGGAGTTTGTCAAGGATTAGACCCGGGCAGCTGCTTGCCCACTTCTCATCTTGTCTCAGCCTCCGCTAATCCTCAGTAAGGCCGCCTAATGACGCTGCCCGTTGCTTCTTGGCACAATGCAAACCGGGGTGAAGTCAAAAAAAAAAAATATATAAATGCTGTAAAGGTTAGCATTGCAGGCAAGAGTAGAAGACTTGCTCTGTGCCCGGTGTAGGAATAGGTTATGTCTTGGAGCAGAGTTGATGTTATTTGATGGAGGCTTTTCTTTGCGGGGGCAGAGGAGGGTTCCCAGCTTTTATGCGGTGTTATGGAAAAGTGATGAAGAGTTTATGCTATGTTACTGAAAGCATACTAGATGTATGGCAGGGCAGATAAAAAGCATCTGAATACACTTTAAATGTTGTCAAATTTCTGAGAATGTCAGGATGTCGGTTAGGATTGGCTGAGTGAAGGATTGCCGGGTAGAAAAAGTGAGACCTCGACTGGCATGATGGTCCTCGTCCTGGGGACTGCGATATCTTTTGTGTCTATTCCTTTCCACTCTCACTCAGAGGGGACAAGCACTTGCACCTGAGCAAACTCCTGCATTCTTGGGATGTCTCTCTTGATATTTCTCCTCTCATTTCGTCTACCCCCAACCTCTCTCCCCAGATGTCACCGACACTTTCCCTCCACCGACCACTACTCACCATGCCACATCCACTCCCGCCCCTATGAGGGCAGGGTCCAACAGGGGGTCCATTTGCATTTATATCACATGAGTAATGTGCTCAGAGCTCTTATGCTGAACAGCATGGTATCAACATGACACTTTGGAAATCGCCTGTCATCTCAAGCCCTCATCCCAAGGCTCATTTCATATGCAACATGAGTGGAGTACATTTCTCACAAGTCTGAGGAAAATTGGGTGTCTCAGCACCCAAGTGCTCCCGGGAAGTCTTAATTCTTGTCTCCCTCTGCCTTATGCTTTGCATTTCAAAGAGCAGTGGTGTTCCAAGTGTATCCAATTAAGACTCCAACTGTTGTTGTTGTTGTCTTGTTTTCCTCATCTTCATTAGGATAATTTGACTGACCAGATCCTCCAGAAGTCTGCGACGCTGCTGAAGAAGCTGGGAACCAGAGACAACCTAAAGGTAGTAATTGCAGTGCGCCCGTTTGCTCTGCTGTTTGGGATTATGATGAGATTAAAGTTTAATGATCTCTGAGGTGAAATAATTCAGCTGCAGTTCAGATTTCTACGGAGGAACACTGGTGATTATGAGAAACGGGATGTATTCGGAGCCAGTCAAGGTGCATACCCACATAAAACGTGTCTACTCATCTTTCTACTCGTGCAATTTACTTAATTAGAAATTCTAATGCCGACATAATAAAAAAATCATACGGTGGCGGGTTAATAATGACACCTTGGCTCATGAGTAGATTACTGTAAAGGTAGGATACGGCACGATGGCTCAGTCTACTAATGCAAATAGTGTGTCCTTAATCTTTGTACAGAATGGGAAAGGGTGTGCAATGACGTAACACGCAGTCTCAAAGCTTAGGATAGTGTGTACTTTGACTATATCAGTTGTGGAAGAAGTACACACATCATTTATTTAAGTAAAAGTACCAATGCAACAATCTAAAAACACTCCACTACGAATAGAAGTCCTGTGTTCAAATTCCTACTTAAAGGAACTGTATGTAGCATTTAGGGATCTATTAGCAGAAATAAAACATAATATTCACAACTTTGTCTTCCGTAAAATCAACTGAAAATAAGAATCGTAACTAACTAAGAATCGTTAACAACAACAACCTTAGAACAAGCTGTTTATATTTACATATGGAGCAGGTCCTCTACATGGAGCCAGAACAGACACACACTGGCTCTAAATAGGGCCAGTCTTGTTTTCGCCACTGTAGTTCTTCTACATGTTAGGAGAAGTTTCAGAAAAGGCTTTATTTGGACAAACTGATCACATATTGAATCTAAACATTTACTTTCTCGCATGGAAACATATCAAAACTTAATTAAATATGACATATGTATAGCTGGCTGCACGGTGGTGTAGTGGCTAGCACTGTCGCCTCACAGCAAGAGGGCCGCGGGTTCGATTCCCGGTCGGTGTGGAGTTTGCATGTTCTCCCCGTGGCAGCGTGGGTTCTCTCCGGGCTCTCCGGCTTCCTCCCACAGTCCAAAGACATGCTGCAGGTTAATTGATCTCTAAATTGCCCATAGGTGTGAATGTGAGAGTGAATGGTTGTATGTCCCTACATGTGCCCTCGATGGACTGGCGGCCTGTCCAGGGTGTCCCCTGCCTTCGCCCTATGTCAACTGGGATAGGCTCCAGCGCCCCCGCGACCCTAATGAGGATAAGCGGTATTGAAAATGGATGGATGGATATGTATAGCTTTTATTATTAACAGTACTAAAAGTAGTCCTCTGAATACCGTTCCATTCCAATTTGAAAGAGAGGCATTATCAGTTCAATGTGCTTAAATATATTTACCGTCTGTTGAAGGTTTAACATTCAATTTCTAATGCTCGATAGTTAAATTAATATTGAGTTACAGTTGCTTACATTTCTAGTAAAGGCTGACCGTGATGTTTTGGACAGATCCAGTGTATCTTGCTATACTTTTCACCCTTTCTATAACTGGGAATGTTAGTATTGGCAGTGGTAGTAGAAGAAGTAACAGTCCTGCATTCAAACGTTAACTTCAAGTGATATTTATTTTCGTGCTGTTGGGGCCTTTTTTGGGGGGTACAATGAGTTAGAATAATACTATTTGTATATATCTAAACATCATACATCTATAGCTGTTTAGGGCCCTTTTAGTTGGAGGTTGGTTCAGTCTGCCCCTGTTGGTTTTACCTGTAGGCCTATTTCACTGCTACTATTTCACTGCTGTTTCTATTAAAAGAAAAAGTACTTAGTAGAAAGGTGGCCCTTGTGACTGATATATTATTATATATGACATTATTAGATTGCTAATGCATCAATGTGTAAGTTGGTTGAGATGAATCTAGGTTTAACAATGATGCAGTTGTAGGATCACAAGCGAAGTCTGCCCCACCAACACCAAATATCCTCTCCAAGGTATTTTTGATTTCATCGATTCAGCAATCCTCTCCTAAAATCTGATTGGGTGGTTTGGCCCCATAAAACATGGAGTGTTGATAAACCTGCAGCCTCTGAAAAAAGTGCCACATCTGAGCACAGTGTCACTGTGTTTACCTTCATTAAATCTTACAAATATATCAGGCTTCTGTTTAAAGTTTAAAGTGTCTAAGAGTTCTGTTCCAGATTGTCCGGGTTCCATTCCGGATTTCTGGAATGCAATGTGGATTGCCATTATCCTATATCTTCTCAAGATTTCCTCTCCAAGCATGTGCTCTTAAATCTCTACTGATTTGATCAAATTATATTTTATCCGCAGACCTTTCAGAAACTACAGGCTGAAGAAAATATGAGAGTGAAAATAATATAAATATTGGTCGATGTGTGTATCTGAGATACAACGAGAAGAGACGGAAAGGCAAGTGTGTGTGTGTGCGTTCACATCTGTTGGTGTACTCCATATCCTCCTCTGTGATGCAGTGTTATGTTAGTCTGACATTCAACCACCATCCACTCTTAATTAGCAATGCACTATCAGCAGGGATTCCTCTCACTCCCACTCTCTATCATAACATTCTTTTTCTTCTCAACCCCAGCAGCCACAGAGTCAGAGAATCACTTACATACATTTTTTTGTGCAAAAGTGTTTTTTTCTCTGGCTCTGCAGTTCGCATTGGGATTTGGCATTCATTGCAGGGCTTTTATCTTCTGTTGAATATAAAAGGAATGTTTTTCAGCTCAATTGCTTAATCTCATAGATCAGCACGTTGTCCTGAAAAAAGTTTTGAGTGATTATTTGACCCCTCGCTCTTCGGAGTGCGTTTTGTGCACTAAGTGGACACTAATCAATTGTTATCACTTACTCTTTATCATTCCGAGACAAAAATATACAGGTGAATTCAGCGTAGCCCAACACTGTGCTGGACATTTCCCCATTGCACAAGAAGCTTGGTGTATCTTAAAATGGCAATGTGTTCTCCATGTCTTCATCTGTGAATTAGGTGATTCTACATACTTTCTCTTGCCATAAAAGCGGTACAGAGGTCTTATAAGCCCTTCTAAAAAGCTGATTGTTTACAACTTGCTTTACAACTAGCACACTGATGCTGCTTAACCATTCTTTTGTAACTGTCTGGGCTACTTTCCTGGCTAGTCAGATATCCAACAAAGCAAAGAAACAAAGCCATGTCTTTTAATAAACTGAGACGACTTGAATTGGGACTCAGTGCTGCAAAACAATTGGACAAATGTCTTGGTTACCTTTTTGATGAAGACATCAATCTCTAAAAATAAATGTCTCCTAATTCATAACCTGCATGGTAAATCTTTCTCCATTATACGTCCAGAGTCAAATGAATCGATGTTGGATGTAGTTTGTTACCGTTGGAGACATCCAAAGCGAGCGCAAAAATGCTGTTCTCAGTTCTAATGCGTGTCTCTACCTCTCCAGGTGTGGTTCTACAACGAGGCATGGCACGGCATGGCGTCCTTCCTCAGTGTGTCAAACAACGCCATCCTGAGGGGAAATCTGCCAACAGGACAGGATCCCAGCCAGTACGGCATCTCTGTGTCCAATCACCCCCTCAACCTCACCAAGGAGCAGCTCTCCTTTGTAGCCATGTGAGTCATCTGACTTGGGGGAAAAAACCTGCGATGAAGGGAAGATGCTGCTGTGCTTTAGCTTTGTGTGGAGCAAAGGCGCAACTTGAAAATTCCTCGCTGTTAGTTATTAATACATCACATGTGCCTCGTAGTGGTCCAGTTCAGAGAAAACGGTAGGAAGGAACAAGGCCTCTGAAAAAAAAACGTATTTTATCTGGATAACATGTGTTCAGGATCTAATCGTGTTGAATGAAATGGTGTATGGTGTCTACAGTGTATGCTGCATTTATTTCCAGAAACTGCATCCTATTTTTTCCTAAATTCAATATTTCGTGCTGCTACATACTATTTTTATCTCGCTGGAAGACAGAGTTTTTGACTTTCTAACAATACATCAGGAGATGGAGAGGAGAGAGACTGTTGGTGACTGGGGAACTGAGGGAGATGAAGCCCAGTGAGAGGGACAGAGCAATGGAGTGGGAGAAAGAAAAGTGGCGACAGCATAGACAAAGGGAGAACAGACGAGTAGGAGACAATACAATAGAAAGCGCAAGACAGATGGATAGATGAGGGATTTGTATGAGCCCTTTATGAGGATATGCCCTTTTTTCTGCTTTATCCCAGGGCTTGCAGTAGAGCAGCTCCCCATGAGAGGCAGAGATTAATGGTGTGTTAAATCACAACATATGGATCTAACAGTTCTCTGTGTGCTGTGTACTGTTTTGTGATCTGCTGTTGATATTATGCATTTGGTCTGTTCAGAGATTTTTGATCGAGACTTTCAAAGGAAATTGGAATATATCCAACTCGCAGCCAATTACTGTTACAGTGTCGTGGCCACAACTCCTGACATTATAAAGGCAATCCAGCGGCGGCTACCAATCACCACGTAGGAGCAGTTTTATTCCGTACTCCGCCGTCGCTCCAGGCCAATCCTCAGGTATTTATGTAGTGATCAGGTGCCGACGACAGCCCTGAGTTAGAGAGGGAGACTGCGGCATAGTTAAGAGATAATTACGATGGCCTGGCTGCCACAGATTTAGGATGAGCCTCTTTCCCTCTCGACTTCTCTCTGCAGAGTGTGACAATTACAATTTATGAACTATGATTTCCAGATCGGCTTGGACACTTCTTCACTGTTGAATGAGTGTGCAGGTTGCAGATGAGATGTTTTAAGCTCCACTTCAATTAGTTTCATTTGAGCAGTGGATGAAATGACAATGTGTAATGTGAGAAAAGATAAAACCATAAAGAACTGTTGTTTTTAGAGTTAGCCTGTTTAAGATTTTTGTTACGTTTTATCTGATTTTTAGTAGTAGCTTTATCTGTAAAAAAGATCTGAAGAAAGTCTTCAATATTTAGATCTTTTATAGAAGTGAAGAACAAAGCTAAGCTCGTGCTCACAAAATCAACACAAAATAAAAGTTCTTTGGAGTAACTTTGATGGAAAATCAGTCATATATAGACAATTGTTTGAGCCGTTGTTTAATAATTCCTTTGACACGAATAACAAAAATTGCACTGCACCATCTAATTTGAAGTGACCATCCCGTCTAGTGCACCCTCAATGCGGGTGACGTCACGAGCCGTTAAAAATGTGAACATATGCAGAGGGAAAGAAAGGCGATCCATACAACTTTACGAAAATTCTCACTTAATTTGCGCAAGGTCCCTGTGCTTCATCTGCACCGGCGCAAAAATAGGACATTCCAATTAATTTTCAGAAATGTCAGGCTTTGGCACCATTTCATTATGGAGATACACAGTATGTATCACTTCTTAATTGCTCAGGAATATCAATTTGGCAACTGACAAAAACTTCTGCTCCTCCGCCCCGGTTGAATTTGATGTGTAATTTGGTTACACACAAATTAATATTGTTTCTGATTGCCGCATGCTATCTGCAAAAAAATATCCCATTTAAAAACCCTATATGGTTGAGGATCCAAATTATTTGTCATATGCTTCTATCAAAATGGAAATGGTTCTACATAATACTATACTATACAAACGACAACCCGGATGTTGTGCCAAGAGCTTCAGATTTGATAATTAGCTCATGCTTTCAGACCTCCTACACTTTAACATTGAAGACTGAGCCCTGCAGCCCTTGTCATTAAAAAAAACTAAAGGAAAGCAATAGATCCTGTAAAGCTGTAGTCCCGCTGCTCATCTTTCTTGCTCTCCCATTATTAGTTAATTAGCAGATTGCTTGTCCTCTTCTTCACAGCAATTAGCCAGCTTCAAGCATTTAGGGTTAGATCATTCACAGCATTGTCCCCTTCATTATCAAACCACCCAACCAGAGCATGGCCTATTGAAACCTGTTGAAATGTAGACTCACTACGGTACATTTATTCATATTTATATGTTTTAATTGTGTCTCGTTGCCGATGATAAATACAGCCATGTTGCCACACAGGGTAACTTATTTAATATGCTAATTACGCAGCAGGAGATTGCCGAAGAGATTATGTCGGTTAAAGGAGAGGATGACCGTGGGGGTTTAAAGAATACACCCCAGTGTTATCCAATGCTAATTGGGCAGACACCACGGAGGACGTTGTCAAAGCTAGGATGGCATAAATGAAGACACAACAGTGAAACGGAGGTCAACGTCTTGGAGGTGAAAGGGACAATTTGTTCCGAACATGAAAGAAGGAGACTGTTGCATAGAAAGAAGTCTGGCGAAGACTTAAATAATCTGCTCCTACATTCTCTTTACCTGGAGATACGGTTAGAAGGTGAACTTATCATTGTTTCAGAAGGTTAATGAACTTTAAAAGCCCTTTTATTATATATAAACAGCATTTTCCATGCTTTCCATTAATGTAGTGCTAATGTCTATTGAAGTCATTAATACTGACACACACCTGAAACATTAGTTTTATAGATTATTTCTGTAGGTGTAACAACATGTGTTTAAAGGCTTCATAATTATTGCAAAGTAATAATGTAATGTGTTTTTTGCATTACAGGAAAAGAGCCAAATGCTGCTTCGACGTTGTTAAAGTGTCATCTAAATCATGTTTTTATCCCATAGAATTTTGCGTTCCCTTTTTCCTAAACACAGTACACTACCATTTTCTATTTTTCTCACCTACACCAGCAGTGTTGGTCTTTTTGTGAAAAGAGGTGACTGTTAATGCTTTGGGATACACTGATAAGAAATGCACCACTGAGATTGAAAACAGTGTGAACCAGTCTGCCCTAAGAAATGATAGTTAAGAAGTCATAGAAACCATTATCCACGCCTTCATAATTAGTAGATTAGATTACTGCAATTACTTTTCACTTTTCAGAAAAATCCCTCTCCCGCCTTCAACTCATCCAAAACTCTGCTGCGAGGATTTTGACATCTAGGAAATATGAACACATTAACCGATCCTTGCTTCCTTACACTACCTGTTACTTTTAGAATTGATTTGAAGATATTATTGATTATGTACAAAGCCCTGAGAGTTATCTGTCGGATCACATATTGCCCTATGTCCCTTCCCCAACCTGACACCCTCAGTTATATCGGTCCTTGTTGTAACAAGGTCTAGATTCAAATAGAGAGCCTTTCACTTGCCTAAAGGGACTCGGGTTGCTTTCTCTGTCTCGTCTTTTAAATAACTTGTAAAAACACCTCAGTGATTTTATTTGTGTTTTTATTTGTTGTAATTTTTGATGCGTTTAGCTCCTGGATTTTAGTTAACTTAGTTCTTTGTTTTTTAAATGTGTTCTATTTATATTGTAAAGAACTCTGTTACAGTGTTTTGAAAGGTGCTATATGAATGAAGTTTATTATTATTATTAGAGCTTTTATCACTCGGATTGAAAGCACAAGACTATTTAATTACGATTTCAGTTGACTTAGGTCCTGTAATTACTAAAGATATTTCATGTTCCAATCCGTGTCTACGGTTTGATCCACTTACAGTAGCCTGAGGTAACGGCTTACATATCGTATGTAAACACAGTGGAAACAATATGATCATCCAATTCATCTGTGCTGTAATTAAATAATTTCCGTCTTCGTGACCTTGTTTGTTCACATCAAAAAGGATATTTTAGGATCCAAAACACATCCTGTACGTCAGAGTCTTCACAGAAATGAAACGTTCTGTTGAGAGTTTAAATGGACATCTCTGCTTCTATTTTGGTGTTTTATTGTCAGTGGCCTGATACACACTAATAGCTCTTCACTCAACTTCCTGTTTGCTGTTCTCCATTCAATCACAGGGCCACAACCTCTACTGACGTGGTGGTGTCCATCTGCGTTATCTTTGCCATGTCCTTCATCCCTGCCAGCTTTGTCCTCTTCCTCATCCAAGAGAGGGTGAACAAAGCCAAACATCTGCAATTTGTCAGTGGAGTAAACCCAGCTGTCTATTGGCTGGCCAATTTTGCATGGGACATGGTAAGTATCAGCTTTTTCAGGCTGCTTTATCACCTTTTAATTGAACATAACTTGAGGTGCCACATTTGGCATTGACAGTTTGTTACGTGTTTAATTAAATTTGGGTCAAAACTGCAAGATATGCATGATAATGCATCTCATGCAACTCTGGTTTCAGTGCCATGGGCCTCAATTTACCCTATTTTGTTACTTTATACTATACTATCCAGCAGATTTGTATCCATTTAAGGCAGAACAACTAAAAATACCGATTTGCTGTAATTGATAATGTAGCTTTGACACCGGTGGCTTCTGGGAAAAAGCTTCCTCTGAGAAACAGTTATTGGCTGAGGCGTAATTATTGATGCTGGCTGCCCCCGCTGGTTACACTCAACAGGCTTACTGACTGTTTCCCTGAGGCATAATGGGAGTAAACATTTTATCAGGTACCTTTGGTAAAGAAAGGCACCAGGACGCTCATCATTATGGTGGATAAATGCTGTCTGAGTGGAAAACAAAATGCACCTAACGAGCCAGTCTAAAGTGTTTAGCCCGAAGCTATCTTTATTAATATACACACTCTATCAAAGGGTGATATTACAGGGACTCCAGGTTTTAGTTTAAACTTTTTCTGTGAATTGTAAATAAATATGTATTATTGTATCTTGATACATTCTATTTATTGTATCTATACTGCATAGTTTACTCTGTTACCTGTGGGAACATGTAGATTTGTTTTTAAAGAGCTCGGCAGCTATTGGAATATTACACCTACAATTAAAAGCTCTTGTTTCGAGCCTTCTTTGAATATTTAATCAATATAAGTCTCTTAGTTGAAATTTCTTTCAAAATCATCGGGGACACTTGTCCTCAAAGAAGAGAATTGGATGGGTCTATTATTCAGGTCATTGATTAGAAAATTAAAGGGGGATGTATTTTAGTGCTAATGATAAGTACACGTCCTTTCTGTGTGAAAGAAAATGGATAATGTCAATGATTGAATATGTTTTTATGCTGTCACTAATGCCTTGAAGAAAAATGTATTTCTTAATCATGCACTGGCCTCTATTTCTGATGGGGGTAGCTGCTTATGTTTGTGTGTGCTCATTTATGTTTGTTCCGGCAGTGTAACTACATCATCCCATGCTTGATTGTGATCGTGATCTTCCTCTGCTTCCAACAAAAAGCCTACGTTTCACCTCCTAACCTGCCTGCTTTGATTCTGCTGCTTATTTTGTATGGGTAAGTCAATCACAAGCTCAATACTTTCAATACCATCTTAAATTTCCTTTCAGCCAGTTTATTTCAGTGCAACATGAAAAGGAAATTAAATTAACCACAATTATGAACAAGAAAAAAGCCATTTGCAATGAGCAGGCTGGATGAACTCATTATGAACTGAAGTTACAACACAACACTGACAACATTCTCAGTCAGTGCAACTAATGTAAGTGCAGTTCAGCTCTGTGTGCCATCACAATGCCATCAGAAGTCATGTGACTCCAGTCACTGAACACTGACTGGAGTCACATGACCCTTGACCTGGCTTTAAGCTCTATGTCTTTGTGCATATCAACCATCTCCAAGTCGCTTTACTCGCGTGAGTTTACTCGACCGACTATTTGTGGTTTATTCGCGTCATTCTCTTTAACGGAGGAGAGGGGGCGTGGCTTATATCTGTGACATGATTTTAATCTGTCTGAAGTTGCTCTCGTGTTACCTGTGGAGTCTGTCGATTGTGCACAAGTCTCTCAGTTGCATGCCCTTATAAGGAGCTGGCGGGGCGTTTTGTATGCAAATCCAGGTGCACGAGAACGCACGTTCAATTTAAGAATCCTCATTCGGTGGAGAACACTTCCAACCGTTGGCGACCACTGCTGTATAATGTATTATGCATCCACTAGTTTGAGCACTTTATGTAAGCTACAAATTGACACTACACTTTGTATATTTAATGAAATAATAAAATGCAGAGTGGAAGAAATGATCATACTTTGACAGGCATTAGGGCAAATATGAGTTCTTGGTTGACAAAATTAAATTGTCAAAGTACATCTAGATGTTGGAGATATTGATCAACGTCGTGGTTAATGCATCATTGTATGTTGGAGTTCCCAAGTGAAAACTAATGAAAATCAATAAGTTAACGAGGTGTTAATCGTAAAGCACCCAACATGACCAGCCATATCATGAATCACGTTAATGGGTCACATGATGTCTAAAAAGTATCAGAGAGATTTGGAGACTGACCTTTACATTCTGTTTTATCTACAGATAAAATATTATTAAACAGGTAAAGTTCTGTGGTCAATTCGATTTTGTATTCCTGCCTACGCGCCCATCATCATACTGAACTCATTCATAAAATGTTATATGAAATATTGAGCTGTTGTTTAACTACTTTAGGGATTCCTTAGAGCTGATCCTCACTTATACTACCTCTAATATTGACCTTGAGCTACTGCAGGCCAAGTGTGGGTGGCTTTTATTGATCAGCAGTGTTTTATGAGTCACTTACTGTACATGCAAATGACCACAAGAGGCTGTTTGGTGATGCCATGAAACTGTACAATTGACCTGGTAATCTACCTGGTTTATGAATTATAAATACTGCTAACATGGCAATTGTCACTGGTTGTTGAGTTTAATTAGAGTTCTAACTCGGGCTATTTTTCCTAAATATATTTAAATGTTGACTTTGTCTATACAGTAGTATTACTAAATCCTGTCAGAGGATCCTTGTTGGCCCTCTCCGTCTGTTTGTGTGACAGTGTCTTGTGTTCTTTAGGTGGGCCATCACCCCCATGATGTACCCCGCCTCCTTCTTCTTCAGCGTGCCCAGCACGGCCTACGTGGTGTTAACCTGCATCAACCTCTTCATTGGTATTAACGGCAGCATCGCAACCTTTGTTTTGGAGCTCTTTGACGATGACGTGAGTGGCTGCCACACACAAGCACGCATACACGTACACTCACGTATATATGCACAATTTTAACAGGTTGGAAGCCACACTTCCTGTGAAACAGCAAGCACAGGCATCCAGGCTCCAATAGCTGCATGAACAATATATTTAGGGGCTATAGCAGTGGATGGCTTATTGACTTGAATCATAGATAAATGCTGTGCTGCTTCCATATACATGTGGGTGAAGTGTGTACCCACCTGGTATAACTTTTAATTTCTTTCTTTTATCCTCTCAAGGATTTTTCAAAGGAGTTATTTTCCCTATTCTCTTTAATGTTTAATCGTTTGGTGAGAATTGGGTCTTTGGAGAACTTTCCTCATCCATCTTTCAGCAAGTATTCATTTTAACTGCAAGCTGCTTCGGTCTCAGGGGAATCAAAAGACAAAGACACCAAAAAAGACCTGCATAAGTAATGGGGAGCTTAGGAAGAGAAAGAGAGCGAGAAACAAGGATGTTGACTGTCAGTCATTTTACTTAGCATTAGAATTTAAGTGACATTTCATTTAAATATGTATATATAAACGGTGAGAAATTAGTCTATTCTGATTCTACAATTTGTGTCACAGCCAGAGCCCTCAATGTGCCTTACAGGTTGTAATGATTTAGAAAATTATCCTCTTCGCTCTCTGTCTTTTTATGTTGGTCTCTGAACTAAATGCGACTAATTCGATTTGGAGACTTGATTGTTATTTGCGCAATTAGCATACATCACCTACTTCAGGATGTTTGTTTTTTTCACTTTGTATTTTTAGCCATGTGCTGATCCGTCATTGCTTGTCAACAGACACAATGTCACTTCGCTCTCTGACAAGCTGCTTATCCATCTGATGCTTCATCGGAATGTCTCCCACAGCTCTGATCGCACACTTCAGACTGAGCATAATGTTGTCTGGAAGACTTTGCCTCTGCACACTCTGTCCCCTCCGACACGCCTGCCTCTGACTTGATGTTTCCTCTGGCGCCACTCGTCTATGGCATGGCGGTTTCCTGTCTCCTAACGAGGCGGCCTCATTTGCATTGGGATTTCATTATCACCAAACATCCATTATCAATTTGTATTGTTCATCTGGCAAGTCTTGTCCGTCATTGTCTGTCATTATTTCCATTTGGTTGTCTCTGCATCCACTTTATTTATTGATACGACTTTAGAGGAGCGTATTCTTCATACAGGGTGCCATTGGTAATAATTTAATGGACAGCATGTTGCCCACTGGCAGTGTAAAGGGACATATTTATTG
This sequence comes from Cyclopterus lumpus, assembly GCF_009769545.1. Taxonomy (NCBI): domain Eukaryota; kingdom Metazoa; phylum Chordata; class Actinopteri; order Perciformes; family Cyclopteridae; genus Cyclopterus; species Cyclopterus lumpus. The sequence goes on along the minus strand of NC_046983.1, from coordinate 9,554,523 downwards.
TGCTCTTCTCTTGTCCAAGGCGTGAGGGAAAGTGTTTGACGGTGACAAAGGTCCGTGGTAATTCTGCTAATCTGACTTGATTTCACTGCCGATAAGAGAGCCTGATGGGTCAACATCAATCAACAAATGTCACAACTCTCCAAGTTTCCATGTTCAGCGTGGATCTCTTTCGGGGAAAAGACTCTTCACAAAAAATTCTAGCTTCGATACAACAGTACGACAGTGTGCCCAAGTTGGCCAGAAAGGACAGATCCTCCATCTGACAGATCAACCTAGTCTTCCCCTGTTGCTACTTCGACTGTTTTTCTTTGTCTCGTCATTTTTAGACTCCTCAGCGGTGGCATTAGTCAAACAATGTCACTCAAAAGTAAAGCCACAGGCCTCAATATGTTCTCTGTTTTCAAGCACAGGGTAAATTTAGATCCCTTTTGGGCATAGCGCTATTTTTCCAAGAGAGGAAGAAGAGCTGCAGTGTTACAGACTTGATGCCCCAGTTTTGTCCCGAGACCAATGGGAGATTTTCTTCCCCTCAGGACTGTCCAGCTCCCTGTGGATTGCAATCCCAGGCTGCCTTGTATGCTTGAAGCAGTCTGAGTCAATACCTCCACCACGTGCCACTCATAGATAACCACAGGCACAGATAGATTTTCCTGGACAAACATAAAGGAGGGAGCAGGTACTACCAACCTCATGTAGTGTAATTGTGTGAAGTCCATTATCCTTTATCAGCAGGGTGTTTAAAATAGGCATTATAATCAGTCCTTTTATATAGCATTACAGAAGCAATGCTGCTCCAGTTAAGTCTCCACCCCATTTTAAATATCTAAGTATAGTCTCACAAGAAAAGCAATAATTTAGCCAGATTTACATCAACATTCTTGAACTTGGTGGTTGATAGCGCTGCCACATTTCCAAAGAAGCTGCAGTAGTTTAGAAAAACATGAATATCGTCAGCAGAAATATCAAACTAGACAGTTGAGCCATATATTGTGTCAGTTTGCTCTCCTTGTAATTCCCAGCATTACGAATGGAGCCGTGTTGTGGGAATAAGCACATGTAGCGATATGGGTCAGATGCGTGCCTCGCCCACTATACCACCTTTAAAACCATTTGAAAATGATTCATAGGCATACGGCACAAAAAGTAAGGAGGAAGATTGTCTAGCATTTCATCATCCCCAACCAAGAGCCTGTCAGGTCTTCTTGATGAACACCCAGTGAATGAAGATGTTTTACTTCATGTACTGATCTCAAATTAGGTCTGGCTTTCTTCGCATTCCTCTGCCAGACAGATGGGCCGCATTCAGCCAAGGTCGTTGCTGTTGATTTATTCAACTTTATTTATCTCAGTATAACTGAATGTTTAGAACAGAGGTGTCTTCAACAAATCCCAAGACGTGTGTGTATTTCAATATTTACATACAGGGATACAAATATGTTTGACATTAAATGTTTGCAAACCTTAGGGAAAGATAGTGTTAACGCATTTTGAGGTATTCATTCCTCTGTTACATTGAACTGCCGATGCAAAGATTGTTTTAGTTTCCATATTTAATCTGTTTATTGGATTTGTCAGACAATGTGCCTGAACGCACCTCAGCTAGAAATAGTATGAGCTATTAGAATAGTTAGACATAGAATATGTCACCGTTGTGCTGTTATTGGCATTATCTGAAACATTGTCAGCCGAGGCAGAGTGTGGCTGGTATTTGTTTCACCTTGTGAGTCTCTGTGTGAGTCATCATGGCAAATTGTTTGTTGTAGGTTTGCCATATGTCCATGTATCTGTCTTTCTTTGGTCAGATATTGTCCCCGTGATAGATGCATACACAACACTTTCCAGGTGTGTAGTTTGGATCAAAATGAAAGCCGACTTTGAAGATGGGTGTGGTCCGAGCAAGGGTGCTTGGAAGTAAGGCAGGAGGAAGTTGGCCGCTGGCCCGATTTGGCTTCGCAGCTTGTGTGATCCTATCACAATCTGGTCTCTAGTTCTGAATGTTAGGAATATTTATGTTTTCATTCATTGATGAGAGGCAGAGATACATTTTTTTTTAAATGCGCCCTATTTTAGTCTTAATATGAATTGTAATTTCATTTGTTTGTACCCTTTCGTCTTTAAGAAAATGGTTAAACGAAGATAAAAGCAGTGATGCATTATTGTTGAAGACATTGGCGGACATATGACGGTTTGATTTGACACCATGATCAATGAGGCATTCTTATCACACTCTCATATGTCCCTTGGAGAAACGTAGTCATCTCTCCATATGCATGTGCCCGCTTTCGTGTCTGTTCAAGTTTGATTTCTTTCTTCTTTTCGACATAGAAGCCCTTGTATGATGTTTTATGAAAAATTATATATATATATATATATATATATATATATATATATATATATATATATATATGTATGTATGAGTTAGTTGAGAAGATCAAGACCTTATTATGTCTGCCTGCTGTATAATATAATATAAAACTATGGACATATGAAGTAGCATCAAGACGTAACCTGGCTCTCTCCAAGGGTGACAAAATCCACCCATAGGCAATTCACGAAAATGACAATTAGCCATTTCACGGCCTGACTATTTCTTGGCAGGGACCAGTTGCCAGGCAACCTGTGGAAAACACCTGGAAGTTACTACCACAATATATAATATGATAATTAGTGAACTTTAGACGTGCTGGTTAAGGGATTTTATTACCTTTGGACAGAGCCAGGCTAGTTCTTCCCCCTATTTGCAGTCCTTTCGCTAAGCTAAGCTAACCAGCTGCTGCCTATGATATTCACCGTAGAGACAGAGTAGTGTTCTCAATCTCATCTCACTCTTTGCAAGAAAGCAAATAATTCAACAAAAATGTCAGAGATGCAGTAAAGTTACTATTCGATAAAAATATGTTTTATTCTAGCAATTGTTTTTAGGCAGACAGGCTTCATGCACTCATCGTTAACTGCCAATTGAAGTCTTACTTAGTGAAACTCATAAATCACAGAGCAGGTACACATACCCATGAATATATGTTGCGACAACCATTGCTGTCATCTGGAAATATTGCACACAGCCTAAACAAAATGCACAGCCACCCCCGACTCTTTGCTTGCGCTCGACGAAAAACAGAAATGATGAATTTATGTTGTTCCTCCATATATGCAAGAGCTTTGAAGACTATGCTGCAATGAAGCAGTATATCATGCATAATGCATGAAGTTGCTTTTGAACATGCCAAATGTAGTCATATTTAGTCTTCCCTCTCACATACCTTCCTTCCTCCCTGACTTACTGTACTTCCTTCCTTAGTTGAGCCAGTTTGTTATAGCCCATTCCATTGTGTGTTCATTAAATTTATTATTTCCTTTGTGCTTTACTCTGGCCCTTTTGAATTGCAGCCTCAGGAAGGAGGAACGTGAGAAAGGGACGGAACAATGTTTGGGGGAGAGACAAGTTGTAGCCGGGAAATGCCCTGTCAAGATAAGACTAGCGTTTTATGTATGCCTTGTGAAACAGTATGCTTTGGCTTTGTGTTTGTGTGTATTTATCTCTTTGTTCTTGTATACAGCATCAGAATAAAGAACAGAGGCAGACACAGAGTTGCTGTCGGTGTTTTCACAGTTTTGGTCTTTTGCCAGCTATGTCTGGTCTCAGGGTGCTCCTTCTACCCTTAGTTAGGATTTTAAGGATGAACATCTGCTTACCTGAGCACAACTTCATCAATTTGTGTTTACACATTCTGTCCGTGTGCTACCTCACAGATCACACAGTATGTTCCCTAATGTTCGCTGAATCCCAACATCAAGAAGGTAGATGAACTTAGATGCTCTGCGCTTCCTCAGCGGGCCATTTAGAACCGGCACAGCAGCTCGCAGCGTGCAAATGTAGTGCAGGATGTTTTTTTAATTATCTGCGCTCGTGGCCTCTTGCACCACTGGCCCTGCTGATTCAAGTCAACATATTAGGCTTCTGCTGGCTAATTCCCAGTCTGGGCTTAAATATTCAAAGTGTTTACTTGCCATTCATTCTTATCTTATTTGTGTGATTGTGTGCATTTTCCTCAACAGAATGTCTCCCGCATCAATGACATTGTGAAAAACGTGCTGCTCATATTCCCACATTTCTGTCTGGGCAGAGGCTTAATTGACATGTCCAAGAACCAGGCGATGGCCACCCTCTTCAGCAGTTTTGGTAAGAAGCCACCGCCACTATGACAGCATAACTGGTCTTCATCATCAGCATGTTTGTAGCATAACAATATTTGAGCACTACCACAGATCCACACACCTCCCGCAGAGCTCTATTCCACCCTAGATGTGTTACATTTACACAGCAGACATGGAGAAGAGGGGACCAGGTTTGTAGAGGCGTAGGCAGGGTTGATGAGGCCATCAAGAGGCGAAGAGGCACATGAAAGAGGAAGAGGAGTCTTATCTGGTGAGAGATGGAGCAGGAAATAGTGGCTTGAGGAATCATTTGAGACGGTGGCGGAGAGCAGGACGGGAAAGCAATCACAACCTAAAGGGGCTAGTGTGGAGAACTGCTATTTACCAGAGGATGAGACTGCAAACACTTTCGTTTTACTTGTCTACTTACTCTGCCCCCTCAGGCTCAAGGGTTGTAGAAGCTGAAAGAGGGAGGAAAGACAGAGAGAAGAATTTAAAATGATCAGAGTGTGGGGCTGTCACCGGTTTACTTGAGTGTTAATTAGACCAAAAAAGGCCTCAACATGAAAAGGACTGGCTATCATTGATTTCCGCACATGAGATACATGACAGCACCTTTTTACATTTTATTTTTTAAGGCTAAGTGGCATTTTAAACTGCTGGCTTTCAGCAATGAATATGTCTCAAAACACTTCAAAGTGCTGACAAATTCCTGCTCTCTAACTTTTGACAAAGACATATTTGGCTGTCCATGAAAGAAAACACACATCTTCTTTTCAAATTCCTTTTTTTTTTTAAAGACATTTCTGCTAAATCCTACTCTGAGCTTGTAGATAAGGGCTGGATATTAACATGAATTGACACCCAGCAATACAGCATTTAATTGCTTCCCATTTGCAGTGTGTATTGGCATTGTTTATCACCATATCTTTGTTTTTTACTTTTTAAAAACTTTTTCAGGGGAAGACCGTTTCAAGGACCCACTCAGTTGGGACATGGTGGGAAAGAACCTTTGTGCGATGTCCATCCAGGGAGTTGTCATGTTTACCACCACAATCCTCATCCAGTATAAGTTTTTCTGCAAACCAAGGTAAAGGAAGCTGTCAAAATATGTTATTTCAGAAAAAATGTGTCCAAAACTGTCCGAAGAAAGTTCCTTACACGACACTCATATTTCTGACATTTTCTTCATGTCTTCAGTACACTTCCATCTGGTATTTGTTTCAGTCAGATAAAACATACCCCTATTCTCTCCCATTTGAATTAGTAATGTACTTCATTGTGATTTCATACAAAACAAACACATGTTGCACTGTGAATCTGTTTGGAAAGTACGACGATTTTTGTTTCCTTTTTTTGTGTGTTTAGTTATTTCAATAGTGCGGTTGCCATGGAAGCTAATGCCTGTGAAATTTGCCGAGATGGTTTCATTGAGTTTAAACTTTCACCGAGATAATTTGTCATGTGAGACCGTGTTAATTTGAATGAATAGTGTTATGCCAACTGTGGTTTACTTCTTTCTGCCAGGCTTATTTCAGGAAAATCATTGTCTTCAGAGGAAGAGGATATTGATGTTGCTCGGGAACGCAAGCGCTTGTATGACGGCAAGGCCCAGAACGACCTTCTGAGGATCTGTGACCTCACTAAGGTATTGTGTCGTGCATATTTGAGTTATTGCTAAAGTATTGCACGGATTGTCGTGCGCATTTCCAACTTTGTTATTCAGTCCTTTATTTTATGTTTTTTTTCATTGATTGTTTTATTTGATTTTCCTTATTTTTTGTGAAATGTGAAATAGTTTATAACTTTGCTTTAAACTTTGTGAAAAGACCAACATAGAGATACATATTTTATGAGCATAAAAAATAAATTTGAAGAAGAAGAAAACAAACTACACAGTGTGTGTTTTTCCCCCCTGTAATTAACAGCGTTTAAAAAGGCCGTAATCCACTTTATCTGTGCAAGTGGGTGGGAGGAGTTTTTTCCTTCCACCTGCATAATTCAGTTTGCAAGGCAAATGAGAAAGACAGATTGCGACCGCGCAGCTGTGGACATTTCCCAAACATCATGAGTGGGCTTCAGAACTAAACTAAGATTGCCTTTTAAGGGCGTAAAGGTCCGCACTGCTATACAGGCCCGTCCCACATTGCAGCAGGTGAAGTCAAGCATGCCGCGATGGTGCATGCCTTAACACAGCTGAGATTAACGCTTCATCCATCGGCAGATGTTTCCTCACTGCGGGCGGCATGGCAGCAGGAAGTGTCACTGCAGCAGCCTGCTTTGCAGCTCCACTGCCGACAGCTGGACAATCTAACAGCCTCTTGCTTTCTCACCACCCTTCTTCGCTCCTCGACTCCCTCTGTCTTCGCAGTCTCACTATACTTAATCTTTCACTCATTGCTCACGGACACAGACGTGCTCCACACTCCCTCGGGTAATTACCGAACAAGCGCTGGGTAAATCAGTTGGATGGGTAATGTCTGACAAATCATTTCGCCAGGTGAAATGATCCTTTAGCAGCGAAAAGTTTTTCATATTCTCCAAACTTGTGAAAATGCTCAAATCTCTACTCTACATACAGCTCAAAATGATGACAAAATGTTAAGAACTAGATTGGATTGTGCTTGTCTGCTGTTGACAGGCACACCTTTTGTTTTCAATATGCCTGAGATGAGACCCAGTGGCCCGTCATCACACAAAACAGCAGTGCAGTGGCAGAAGGCATCAGGATTGTACCTGCAGTGCCCCCATTGACTCCCACCACAGCTGTGCCCCATCCATTGGGGATGTAGATAACAAATTGATCAATGAGCGCATGGCTTCGGTGGCCATGCGCCACAGGCTGAGCCCTGTCATTAATCTAAGCATGCCTCTGAAGCGATCGACAGCCTATCAATCATCTGTCAGATTCCTGCTCCTCCCCTTCCTTTTCCTGCTGCTCTGAACACGAGCATTTTGCAACGCCACCCCACCTGCTAGCCTCCACTTAGCTGCTGCATTAGCGTCGGCACTGTAATCGATGGAGACTGTAATGGAAGTGTGTCCGTCTGTGAGCATTTTCCAGGCCCAGAGCTGTCGCTTTAACCTTCCAGTCACTCACTAAGTTGACAGAGGGAAGTTTTACAGTACCTTGTGACAGCTGTTTGAGTCCAGGAGACTAAAGAGTGATGAGTTGCACCTTGAAATACTTCAAGTGTACCCATGTTATTATATTTGCTCTGGGCATATGAGTGGTTTGATTGAGACGAGAGCTGTGTGCCGTATGGTGACATAACGGTTGCCTTTGTGGGCATATATTTATGTATAGATATATGATCTGTTAAAAACAGTGTTTACAGCCTGTTTTTTTTTACTGGATACTGGTCTTTTTTTCTTGTACTTGTATGTATTTGAATGACATTTTCAGAACTAATATTTTTATTATTTGGGTCCTTTATGAATACAGCAGTGTCAATGTCATGGTTTACTACCTCAGCTGTAGCATTTGGCATTTGAAGCTGGTGATTTTCTATATATATATATATTTTAGGTTTGCACAACTGCTGCCATCACGTTCTCCCAACTATCTCATCTGATTAGACGTCAGCCTGCTCATCCTGACAGCTGCTGTGGTGCTCGAGTCAGAGGGGAATTATCCTTTAATTGCCTTCCTCCATACACGTATATGTTGCTTTGATGTGGCTTTAGCACTCCAAACTGTCACTAAAAAGTAGTATGCGTAATCCAGGTTGATAAGTACTGAGTGCAGCTGCCAGATGGCACTGAAATAATGGTGGATCTATGCAACTCCTGCTTTTATCTAATGCTTTTGATGTGCCAACTGTGTAATAAATGCAATGTCATTGTTTGTCAGGTTTGAAGTGGCAGTTCTAAATTAATATGTTTGCCTGGTAGCATTCTGAATGTATCTGGGATGTTTTTTTTTTAACTTCTTCTTTTTCTTTAATGGTGGATACTATTTAGTCAGGAGATTCCATACAGGAAATGTAGCCTTCATACTTGGAAATGTACGTTGTCACTTTCTCTCTTTTGACATCCACACTTTGAGCCTCTGACACTCACATACGGGCTTGTAAACACACATAGCGCTCATCGAGAAACAGCCAACAGTAGTCACTCTTTCATAACCCAAAGGGGCACAGTGCTGTCCTTGATTTAGAATAGTTAATGTCTTGACTGTCACAGTCAGCAACAACAAAGGCCTTGTCTTGTCTTGTCTTTTTGTGCTCCAGTAAGACAACGCTGCTTTCAAAACATGTCAAACACTAACACCGCTGGTAGTCTTGGATGTGGAGAAATACCTCATGCACTAAATATCTCATTTTGTTGAATGTTCGACTGGTGAAATTCTCTTACGGTTGTCAAAAATACACAAACTAATTATAATAATCCTGGCCGCTTCAAGTGGGAGTTACTTTTTTTTTTACAATGTTTTGGATGATGCAGACTAGAATGCAAATGTGCATGAATCAGGCTGGTCAGCGGGGGAGGGATGCAGCATGGAAAGATGTGGTACAACATCACCTTCTCGTTTCCAGTGTCACTTAATGGTCTTAGCGGGATGCTGGCGAATAATCAGAATGTGAGAAGTGTTGTTCTTTTTCCCCTGAGAGATGGGACTCCGATGGCCTTTTCCTTTTCTTTTCTAGTTTTCTAGTTTTCTTTTTTAGCAAAGGTTGGATTTTTAGGGATGGCGGTGTTCATCCGCCGCACCGTCCTTCCGTTTGGTTAATGTCAATTGGATAAATGTGGAATATGGTGTACATATTCGTGGTCACTAGACGTTGTGTTTTAATAACGGATGAGATTTACTACCAACGGTTCATAACAGGAAATCTCTAAAGCTAAAATCAGCCTTTTTTTTGTCACTAATGTCAACATAGCATGCTAATACGCTCATGTTGTCTTTACATTACAATCTTAACAACAATATGCTAAATGTATTAGTTATCATAGCTGCAATTTTCCAGATTTTCATACAGATAAAGGGTGCGATGTGCTTCATTAAGCTCAATGGTTTGGCTTCACCGCCTGTGACTTTGTTTGTTTGTTTTTCTTTCAGTGTTACGCTCTTATCAGGGGCATTTCCAGCAGCAACAGGCACCTGTTTAAGTTCGACATCACGTCCTTACACTGTCCATGGTTTGGCTATAGACTTATACCATTTGTATTAGATTTCATAAAGTACTTTTTAAGATTAAGGACAACATGCTTTTTCACCAAAGTCATCTCTGTATATTGACACCACTAAATGCAGCTGCAGTAAAGCTGGTGTCCATACATAGGATGTTGGGTGACTTGTGAGTGTGCTGAAGGTCATTGAGGCTACTGAAGTGGTACTCAAAGTGGAGACAGATTTCCTCATGAATACTGTCATGCGGTCACAAATACTAATGTCTAGGTCCTCCTCTTCTCCTCCCTTGTGGAAGTGTCTTAACTTTTTACTACCTTTTCCCAACTGGATGGCTATAAATGTTGCAAATGATCCTTTCTTGATCATTTATTGTCCTCCTCTTTCTCTGTCTCTCTCTCTTCTGCTTTTCCCACCTGCTCCCTCCATCTCTGCTCTTCCCTGCTGCTCTGGGCTATCGCTCCATATTTCGTCAGGCTATCCCCTCTGTTGTCTTCCTTATTGTCTGCTCCCCACCCGGTCCTTCCCCCTGCCTTCTCTTCCTCTGGCTGGCTGGTTAATTCATTTTATTGTCGGCTCCCTGCAGGTATACTCTCGGAAGAGCAGCCCTGCTGTGGACGGGCTATGTGTTGGAGTAGCTGCCGCAGAGGTGAGCCAAATGCTGCCGAATCCCACATGCACCTCTTCAAGCCGAGAGTCCCTTTGATTTTGTCCGTGCAAGACGACTTTGCGGCACCTCAACATTTGATTAGTTTTCAAAATTCACCAGCCGCCAATCATTCCATTCTCTGTTGGCTGTGAAAATAACATTTGAATACGAATTGACAAAAAGTATACATCTTCGAGTAAAATTGTATAATAATGACATGTTGACACACGAGAGCAGGGAGCAATGAGCAGATTTACGCTGTCTGCGCTTTGATTTGCATTTTTCCAGTTATTTCTTGAAGATTTGAATTGTTGTTTGGCTCCGTCTTGTTTTTACTGAGTCGAATAAAAATATCTTCCAAATGCTGATTACAGGAGGCGTTAGGAGAAACACTAATCTCCTTATCGGGCTTGTTTTCTGCCATTGTATTACTGCCAAGCATGTGTGTGCTAAAAACACACAAGCAGGCTAGTAGAAGAGCATTGCCAGAGCAACGCAGTCTGTCAAGCAAAGGAATGAGGACCCAGTGCTGTTGACTTCAAAGCACTGCCAAATTAGCAGTGGGAAACGACATCCACCAAATACAACAAAGAATACACTTTTTTTTAACTCCGGAACCTTTGTGTGAAATTGGTGTTCTATCAATGTAAAGCATCCTTATACATTATAACATGTTATACATTACACATACCCATACACACACACACACACGCGCGTGCGTGCGCACACACACCGCTGGAAGCTTCATTTAAAGATAATCTCAAATGCTGACAGGCAGTCGTGCTCGATGGGCTTTCCGGTGGTATCAATCCTCCCAGCTACTGTTTACTCAAAGCCCAATGTAAATGCCAGTGGAATATTGTGATTCACAGGGCTCGACTGATCACACACTGCATTTCCATGCATTATTTACATCGAGCTTAGTCCTCAAACTATGCATTCACAGCACAGGTCACAAACAAGCAGGGATCAATGAATGACAGAAATCAAATATTTATGCCGGAGCCAGAGCACCTAAGGCGGGTCGCATGACCGCGGGGTTGCGTAAAGACTTCCTGCCCAATGCCCTCCAGAGGGAGGTAAAAATCAGCAGCATCAGAGAGAGAGAGCGAGAGAGAGAGAGAATTGTTGTAGAAATGTAAAGGGAGTAGAAATGTTGTTGGGGGTGGGCGTTGTTTTGTTTTTTTTACAGTATTAATTCCTGTGTGCCTGCCATGTTGATTTAGTGTCTGTTGTCTTGTTTACGTACAGAAATCAGGACATTAATTTGTTGTTTTTGCTAAACACCGAACCGGTCATGCATACTCTATATATTGTAGGTTCAAGTATTCTGTATGTCGTGAGCAAATATTTACAGTATATAGATACACTTCATTAAAGGTGTTAATGGGTTGTGTTTATTCAAAAGAAAACGTGTGTACATGCAGAGCATTTGAAATGTCATCCAGCAGCATTGTCTGCTGTCTGTATCCACCAAACACTGTGTGAAGCCTCCCCATTGTCTCCGTCAGTGTTTCGGCTTGCTGGGAATCAACGGGGCTGGGAAAACCACCACGTTCAAGATGCTGACAGGAGACATCCCGGTCTCCAGTGGAGAGGCCTTCCTAAATGGATACAGGTGAGGCGCTAACTCCCACTAGCGCACCAAGTAACTCATCATAATTAGCCACCCAAGATGGCTGCTCATATGGGGATCAAGCAGAGGTGTTTTTTCTTCTTCTTTTATAGCTCACACCGTTTCTTCGCTTCTCTTGTTCTGCATAACTCAGCTTTCTATTTCTCCCTCTCTTTTTTCTTGGTAGTTTTGATATCTTTTATAGGTTCTGCCGTCTCTGCCTTTTCAACTTTGGTTTCTCTCATGTCATCTCACTGCGATATTCTCAGAAATGCTGAAAACTCGCTTTCTTTCTGCCTCTTGCACATATTTCATTCCTTTTCACATCCTCGCCCTGTACCTTGCTGTTTTTTTTTTTTTTGTCTCTGCCTTACAGAATCAGTCATAAGAAATCTTTGCCAAAAAAAAAAAAGAAAAGAAAAACACCTTGACACCAACCATATGAGGCTTGAGCGAAGGCAGTCTTGCTCTTCTTTATTTTTAGAAAGAAACGACTGTGTTTCTTTGCCTCGACATGCATCTCTCAGGCTGCACATCCGAAACATGGTCGTTGTGTAGCTGCGGTTGGTTTTTTTGCATCACAACGGTTCCTGTAGTTGTTAATTTATACATCTGGTAATTGACTTGGTGTTCAACAAAGGAAGATAGCTGAATAAAGCAAGGCTTAACACAACTGTGTTAATGTTGATGAATGTGGGCAACGAAGATCAAAGACAAATCCAGAGACCTTTAGGGGGAATAAAAACTGAAAAGAGTTTAAAAAAAAACAGATGGCAGTACGCCTACTCTTCGGTTTTTGTCTTTCTGTGCATTGGCAAGAAAAATGATCGTCAGAAGAGAAGAAGCAGCATCTTTTCAATGGATGTTCTTGCTCTCCTGACGACTGTCTGTCTTATCACAAGGAATAGTTTTTCATACCCGCATTCGGCATCTCCTCACCACCTGGTGTGTTTCTGTCTGTAGAATGCAAAAGACAAAAGCTTGCCGGTGTAACATTGGCAGTCTCTTGTTATATAAAACAACCTGAAAAACAACCTAAAAAACAAACTTATTACCTCGGTTGTGATTGTGTTTAATACATTTCTAACACCTTTTCAATGATTGCCGTGTGTGTAAGTGGCCTCTCAGCCACACATTTACCATTATTATTTTTCTTCTACTCTTTCTTTCCAAGCGTTGGATTTATAAAAAAGTCAAATTTAGCCGGTATGCTTTTAGCCAAACAGTGTTATTGTTTGTCTAAAAGCATTTTTTTATCAGCACATTGAAAATTGAAATGTGCTGATAGCAAAAATGTTAGCCAATAGTTTAGGACCCGTTGTATGGCTGGGACAACATTGATACCTATTGTATGATAGATTGTATTCAATTATATTCATCTGCACTGTTGACGTTGTATTAATAGTTGGAAGCGCATTAAATATGCTTTATCAAATATAAAACATAATATAAGATAGATAGATAGATAGATAGATAGGTAACAGAATATAAAATGAACCACTCTTTTGCTCTGTATTAGTTTACAATATTTGTTTCTTTCGTATCAAGATAGTGAATGTTTGAGGAATCTCTCCAAGCAAATCAATTTTAATCTCAGTCCTCTTTGAAATTAAATAGGCAACATAGTTGACTTGCATGCTTTTTGGCCTTCTAACTGTTGTCTACTTGATATCATACTCCGTCAGGCAAAGGCATTTAATATAACCTTGATTAAATCCATTTCTCTCTAATTATATTCTCATCCCCAGCATACAAACAGAAATGAGCGAGGTGCACCAGAACATGGGCTATTGTCCCCAGTTTGATGCTATTGATGACCTGCTGACTGGACGAGAGCACCTTGAGTTTTACGCCAGATTACGAGGGGTACCAGAAAAAGAGGTCACCATGGTAACCGTTACATCCTTTTCTACATCTTGTCCATGTACATTGTAAACAGGGTAAGGCGTTGCTCTACTAATGGCTGCTGCTGTGAGGCATTATGTTTTTAAAATAACTAGCAAATGTAGAATTGTGCTTATTTCAGAAAAAAAGCACAGCTACTTACTTTGCTTCCAGAATGTTTTTTGCTATATTTTTTTTTACCAACAAATGATTTCAACTAGAATACATGCAGGGCAAGCTGAAGTACATGTCGAAGTGATAGAAAACCTCAATGGGAGAAGCCATACATAATGAAAAATGGCCAGTGGTGGAAAAGTATCAGCTGTGGGTTATGGCTCTACATTATTTACCATGCCCAGTGGTGTGGCCGGTCCTATGCGGCCTCCCTGCCCTCCTTTTCCACCGCCCTCTTCTACAACAAGATCAAAAGAGGAATAGGCTGGCGGCGACCATAGTCCTCAGACCCGGGCGCCAGGGCTTTGATCTCGTAGCTGCACTGCAAAATGGATACAATTTCTGGCGCTGCTAGAATAACTCTTCATTTGAATGTGGCCCATTGTGATGCGCTTTGTTTTTGGTGACAATGCTCGATCCAAATTGAGGCCTTGAGAATTCACATTTGTATTATCAGTAAACAGAAATGTCACACGTATAATCAAGAAAGGTACTAGATGCCAAATGCAAGTGCCTGTTTTTTTTTGTGACACCTCGACATGATATTGTGCCAATGTTGCTTATCGCAGATGTTCGACAAGACGCTGTTTAAGCAGAAAAGAGAATAGTTCCTTGACAACCTGTGGTTAAGGTCCTGAAGTGATGCCAGCTGTCACAACCAGAACGCTTAAATACATTGGAGATTTAAGTCAAAACATTTATGTGAACAATCTTCTTGACACCATAATAGCTTTGGTCACTTTTGATTTCTCTTTTCAAAAGGTGGCCGAGTGGGGGATCCAGAAATTGGGGCTGGTCAAATATTCCAGCAAGTCGGCAGGAACCTACAGTGGTGGGAACAAACGCAAACTTTCTACAGCGATAGCCCTGATCGGTTGTCCGCAAGTAATTTTCCTGGTGAGATATATATTTATTGATGTGTTGTACGTGGGGAAAAATGTGATAGTCTATGAGATGCTGTTTTATTGAGACTTACGAGTGTAATACTGTAAATCAATATTGATGTGGTGCAGATGTTTGGTTAGAGCAGATCAGTTCTGTTTCTCTTTAACAAGCACGCAAAGACGCGACTCGCAGTGAGAAGCTGACGGAGAACAGGCATTTGGGATAATGTACGCTTTCAGAAATGAGTAGCAAAAGACACGTTTTGGATTAATCTGGAAGAATCACTTGTGGACGAAAAGGTGTATTTTTCAGCGGTCACTCACTGGTCCTCTTTTAATGATTTTTTTTCAAGAGAGAAGCAATTAAAAAAACGCAGAGCACACAGAACAGTATTTGCACGTGTTAATTTCGTATTCATCAGGACTTAAACTGAGGGCAAAAGCATTTTCTGGCTGATGGAAGATTAATGAAGGCGTGACTCAGAATACACTGCATCACATGCCTTCAATTAAGCAGCTTTAATGTGCATTAGGGAAGTTAGATTTTGGACTTGTTATCCCCATGTCCTACCCACCACTTCACACGGTCCAATAATTTAGACATATTGCATTATATGAATATATCTTAACATAACTTCTAGCCCACAGATATCTTCCAATATGCCACATTATTGTAGTCTGATTTGGTGCCTGGAAACTGCAATACATGCTTTACTTAGCATGATTTAAAGTAACCCATCAGATGATGCTGCTAATAACAATTTTAGTCAGGTAATGAAGTTTACTGTTCATTTACAGAATAATCTTTCCAACCATGTCTCCTTTTTGGCTCAGTGCTTAGCCTATCGAGCTGCACTGTTCCAAACCTACTTGTTTACCCGCCTTGAGCCAGGCTAGCCTTCACTTTGAGGCTGTGGGATAATGTGTTGTCTGTGTCAATTTCAGTATTGTGTGCTAGCCGAGGGGGAGTCGAGGCGGCCTTGAGGCTGTGCCACGTAGGGTTTGCACAGGGACACATTGGGCACGGTGGTGGAAATGCCCCATGGGATTTGTAGGATTCTGCTAGTGAGAGAGAACCAGGCCTGGAACGAAACCAGCCAATGGACTGAGTACTGTCACTCTCTAATCATGCATGGACAGACTAGCCCTGAGGAAGAAGAAACACCAAGTCACTGAGACTGTGTGTGTGCGTGTGTGTGTGTGTGTGTGTGCGTGTGGTGCTATGTGTGTGTGTGTGTGTGTGTGTGTGGTGCTATGTGGGAGAGTGCTCCAGGATGTGTTTTCGATATGTGTACATGGCTATACTCAGAATTCTCCCAGACTCATATGTGTATTGTTCCTTACACTTCTATATCTTACTTATGTGTTTGTAAACACGCAACATAAGATTGACAAAGCAAGTGTGTTATTAATGTGTTGGGGCGACTGTGGGTCAGTGGTTATCAGGTCCGTCTTTCAATCAGGGGGTTGGTGGTTCAATCCCCGCCCTAATCGATGTGTCCTTGAGCAAGACACTTAACCCAGCATTGTTCCCTGTAGCGGTGTCTACGGTGTATGAATGTAACATGATTGTAAGTCGCTTTGGATAAAAGCGTCAGCTAAATGTAATGTAATCGGGTCAGAACAGCTTCAACGTACCTTGGCCAAGTTGGACAAGTCTCTGGGCCTTCGCTGGACAGATTGAACACCGTTCTTCTTTTAAAAAAAAAAAAAAAAAAAAAAAAAGTTTCTCCATTTGATGTTTTGTTGACGGTATCTCAAAAGCCGTAATCTTTCAGCTGTGTTGAGATGTGCTTTATGTTGCTTGTAAGGTGCCCATTATGTTTATCCACACATCTATTCAGGTGTTTTCATTTCCCGTCTTCATGTCTGTTCAAACACGCATGTTTTTTAAATGATCTGTGAAAGTAAACAGTGTACATTCATTACAGGATGAACCAACGACTGGGATGGATCCCAAAGCCAGGCGCTTCCTGTGGGACTGCATCCTCAGCGTCATCAAAGAGGGACGCTCAGTCATTCTCACATCACACAGGTGCGACGTCACTCTAAATCTTCACATTTTCTCTGATGGATTCACACTTCAATATTTTGAACCTTCACCAGGATATAGCAGAGCAACCGAAAACCATAAAATGAACGTGAGCTGCAGATATTGTAGTTTGAATTGATTGAGGTACACTTTAGTTGCAAGGTATTGTTTCCTGTGTTAATGTTTGGAAACACACTGGTTGGCATGAGGGCATATTGACTGACTGCAGCTTTTTCCGCCTCCATGAAAAGAGAAACTGTCAATATCCTTACTGGAGTCCTCTCCTTATCCAAGACTTCCTGGAGCAAAGTTACTCCCAATATTTTAGACGAGAGAGGAGAAAAAGATTGAATGCCTATTTTTTTGTGGAACTTAAAACTTGATGGCCCGGGTCGATATGAAAGATTTAACAATTGACGTGCCTATTCATTTGACTATTTCCTAAATTGCTTAGGTTTTTTTAAATAATTTGTGCCCCTAGCAGTGCGTATGAATAATCTGCTGTTGTTTATTTATTTTCTTTCATGTTTTCCCCTTCATGGAGAAATGAAAGCATTTGTTTTCCGCCATGGCAATGTGGCTGAGCCGCATCCAATCGTCCATGGCATGACCAGGTGGTTGTGTTTTGTTAAGTGGCAGATTCACCAGGTTTTACAAAGTCATAATCCTAATTGGACCATTCCTCAGAAAGGCTTCACAGGTTTTGCCTCCACTACAAATGAATCCTGCTCCAGCCCAATGCAGAAAGAGAACTACAGATGGCCCTTTCCCATCCCTCTAATAACCAGATTTGTCGTCCATTTAAGGTGTCAAAGTAAACATGTACAAATGCTCTAATCCAAACTCCAACATTAGAAGAAGAGGTCACAGTAAATCAGCGGAGATATTTCTCAGCAAAAATAATGTGAGATTGATTGAGTTCTGCGATGAATGTTCTCGTCTTAAATACATAACATTTTAGAGCTTGAATGAGGTAAGATATTACAAGAATCCTTTAAATACCCCCATCATACTAAGAAGACTAGTTTTAGGATATTGTATTTCATCTGGTAAGCAGGAGGCTCAAGCATATGATATTATTGCTGCTTCTCTTCAATGCAATATCGCCTCTTTTCTTTCAATAGTATGGAGGAGTGTGAAGCCCTGTGCACACGCATGGCCATCATGGTCAATGGACGCTTCAAGTGTCTCGGAAGCATCCAGCATCTCAAGAGCAGGTAAGCGTCCTTCTTTTACGACCGCGTCCGTTACACCAGGAGGAGACTAAAACAAATTATCTTTGCAGCTCCTTGAATTGAGATGAAAGACATCTCTGTGTCCCACTGAGGTGTTATGTTATTTATATATAAGGTCATGTGTATTGGTAATAACAAGACAATTATTCAGGTTTTTCCAGGAAGGAAAAGGAAGAAATGCATATTTTTCTTTCATCCTGTATTACTCCAGCTGAGAAAGACTCTATGGGAGATACATAAAGAATAACAGAATGCATCAAAAGGTTTGCAGTTAAACTTCACAATGTCATTATAAAAGGAATGCTTCAACATTTTTATATAAGCTTTCTTGCCTAGCAGAAACAAATGAGCTTATCTTCGATTAAAGACTGAATACTACGAGCCTGGCATATTTGTATACTTTGGTTTTGTATGAATTAAAGTTAATAAACCAGATATACTATGTCATCAAAGTGCTTTCGAGGTTCTGGTAGATGTTGTTTATCTCCGGATAGAGCCGGGCTAGCTGCTTTGCCCTGTTTTCAGTCTTTATGCTAAGCTAAGCTAACCAGCTGCTTGGCATGATAATGTCATCAGTCCTCTCATCTCACTGTCAATCATACGAACAATAACAATTAAGGTATCTCCCAAAATGTGAAACTGTTTAACTTTATATGTTAATATTATATACAGCTCCAAGTTTCTAAATCTGATTTTCGAGGTTCAGTGGCTATGTAATGATAGTGTATTCATTTGTTTTGCTTACCATGAAGCTTCGTCTTAATAAACCCACATATATGCCCTATATATTTTGGTGGACGTTTCGAGACTCATCAACTTGATTGTATTGATTTTACATGAAAAGATCCATATATGAGGCAAATGGGCAGACAGTCGGGTCTATCGGCCTCAGGTTAGTGTCCCAAGTATTTCACCATTATCTCAATTTCACATGTGTTTCTCTCCAAACCCATACATTCTATTTCCACCATGCTTGTCGTTATGCACATCCTTAATAGGCTTTGTGCATTCGCCCCTAACTTCTAGAACTCGGACCTCCTCTCTGATATTCATCTGACATTTCCCAAGGCCAGCACTTATGTCCCGGGGCCCTGCAAGTAGCAGTGAGACCGATCCATTACCTTAGGTACAGTCTGGTGACATTATTACCACTCCATTGTGCGATGTTCTATGATTCTACACACACACACACACATACAACAGGAAGATGTGGTGGCAATCGTTGGGTGGAGAGAAAGATCAATACACCTGGGATGAGGGGAGGAGCAGACCATTTTTTTAAAAGTTGGGCCGGGGATTAGGGGAAAGGCCTGGAACAACAAGGGGGTGGGGGGGTGCAACCGTATCAAGGGTATTTCACTTCAAGAGTACTAATGTCATATCACTGGCCACTGTCTCACTGTGGAGAGAGAAGAGGTAGATTGTGGATGGGGCTAAAAAGGAGTGAGGAGGGACAGTTGAGAAGCAAAGGGCTAAAGTGGGAGAGCGACGTACCAATCAGTCCGTCCCAGATGTTAGGGTAATTGACAGATCCGATGTGTCAATTACATCCTGTCTGTAGGGGGAAGAGCATGGTGGTGTAAATAATGAATGAACCATGCAGGGGATATAGGTAAGAGCCATTGGAGCAAGGGGGTGATGGTAAAAAGCAGCGAAACAAGGGAGGAGAACAGAGGGTTAACACATGTCCTACTTCACTTAGCATGCTATCGGGTAAAAGGGAATCACACGTCATAAGACATGAGACATGAGATAAGCATGACGTCGACACCGATTTTTGCCGTGCTTATTTTAGATCTCACACGGACAATTTACATGCTATCAGCTCTTGCCACGCAGTGAATAATTTCTAATTAAGCGTCCCTATCTCCTCAACGCTTGATGTAATTAATGTTTCATGAGGTGTGGGACCCTGTTAATGACTGAAAAGGCAATTAAGGGCCGTCTTCCATTTGTTTTCTTTTCTCGTCACTATTCTGCCACTGCTATGTTGCCCCCCCCACCCCCCCCCCCCCCCACCCCCCCCCACCCATCACACACAACAACAGACACACACACACACACA
This sequence comes from Cyclopterus lumpus, assembly GCF_009769545.1. NCBI lineage: Eukaryota > Metazoa > Chordata > Actinopteri > Perciformes > Cyclopteridae > Cyclopterus > Cyclopterus lumpus. Next base: position 9,534,699 of record NC_046983.1, on the reverse strand, counting down.
CACACACACACACACACTGGTTTAGTATGTGGTCCACCATCATTTAAGTCGTTGTGAGCCTCATTAATCCAGCTTTGTAGGGTATACACTGAACATGTCATGTTTGTCTCCACATCTGACTCCATGATATAAGAATGGAGGGGCTGCTTCTCATGAATGCACAAGCTGTTGCCAGTTTGCAGATGGGAAGAGTTCCATCACACAGCAGGGGTTGAAGTAGAGAGGGGAAGCATGCCGATAGAGGCAGGTGCTGTACGCCATCGTCACACGTCGTGAGCGCTTGACCTGCGAGGCTGGAGGAGGGGGGGGGGCGCTCGCGCTCCTTCCCCCCCCCCACCCCCAACGTCTCCATCTCTTTTTCATCACAGGCCCCTGGAAGGAGTGCAGAATCTCACCGCGGGGGAAGCGCTCACATTTTGACCCCCTATTGCTCACTCTCCCACATTCGCAGCCCCTTGCTCCCCCATCGCCTCCTCTCCTTCAAAAACCTCTCACCATATTACCCTTATTTATTCCTCCCTCTGCTACTCTCAGGTGGCAAGGCTTCCAACCCAGCCATGCAAGTGCTTGTTAGTGCTGCCCCCCTTTAGTTCAGTTGTGACCCTGTCTTTATCACTGAGATGCCCTTCTGCTACTTTAACAACCCCCGCCTCTACATATCAATCAAGGCCCAAATGAGCCCACATAGTCCATTCAAACTGCTGAAGAGGTGGTCAGCATGAGAGAGGGGCTGAAGAATTGGTTTAGCCGGTGAATTCTGAACATTAGGGCGGCCATTTTAAGAAGCCCTTTCATTATTGTCCTCCATGGCTGTTAAAAACATCGTCCTCCATCCCTCAACAATCACACTCCTAGGAATTTATGAAAGCTGACAGAGAAGGGGGGGAATATATAAGCAAAAAAAAAATGTATGAGAGGCTGTAAATTAGTACAGCAGTGTGCTGGTATGAAAGCTCCCAGGTGTTAAGTAAACCCAAATGAAGTGGAGGAACCAATAAAAGTGGCTTCAAAGATCCCCTATAATCATGTCAGTTAGAAAGGACACCCGCTAGCCGGTGGCGGATTTTTCACTGATTGATATCATTCATATCCCCTCTTCATAAAGTACCTGCAGTAAGCACACACCACAGCTTGGAGTCTTATTTACTCCTTCCTTAAAGCACGTCATGATATAAAAGTGGAGGGTAAAAGTGCCTTAAGTGCATTAAGGTAATGTGATGTGGGCACTGAAGAGTTTTTACAAGAGTGGTGTCTAAAAGTTTGGATCAATCCCCTGAAGATGACGTTGAGAAGTCCAATAAACTTCTTCCCACTCCTTCTGCATCCGCTCTGCAGGTGTGCCATTAACTAAATAGTGTATGGCTTTTAAGTGTGTGTCACCGGCGGAGATGGATGACAAAATAATTCTCTCTACGGTTTATGATGCATCAGCAAAGTAGGTGTAATTAGGACTGCTCGAACACTGACAGACACAGATGGTACACTGTATTATGTAGTATACATATCTGAGAGCTCTCCATATATACCTGCTGTATCAGTTTCATCATAGCTTATTTTTTAAAGGCAGGCTAGCATCTATATTTGATCCTTCATGGTCTACAGAAATTGCTACATGGCTAGATGCCTTTTCATTGGATGAACCATGCACGCTTGAAAATCCTGTACTAATAATTGCACAGGGCAGATGATGGCATTCATGTGAGATTACTTTTAAAACACAATGACATAAACAAATATGCCTTGTAGATAGAAGCAGACTGTCACTTCTGAAAACTAACAGCAAGGACAGATTTAACAGTTTTATTTGAACACAATAATCTTCACTCAAGGTCCAATCTACTTTTTTATGTGAAGCTGTCAACTGCATCTTAACACAGTGTCTGCACACTATGACTATATCCAAGGTCAAAGACAAAGTTCATTATTGAATGAAGTTTCATTCTTGGTTACTTTAGCCGCTCGCAATCTCACACAGAAATCTCATGATTGCTTGAAGGCCCTGACTTAAAGCACACTTGCCACTCCAACCACAATGATAACACTGAAAACTCCAATGTGTTACAGTGCCAGAGGCCCCCGGTTAGCAAGCACATCATTAATTTGTACACATTCATTTTAGATGAAAGATCAAAGCTATAATAACAATGTTCTGAGTGGACAAAGATAACCTATCCATCAATCCCTCCATCCATTCATCCACCGGACTCCCCTCCCACTGCCCGTGGAGCCTCGGCTTAGAGCTCTGTTAGCTCCCCCTCCAGGAACTAAGGACGTTTTTTGGATGACTTCCTGCCTGATCAAAGCGTCCGAACACCCGTAGCCACGGCGTGACCTCTTGCCCCGCGTCCGCCCTTCCCCCCTGCGGACACAAATACAAGGTTTGGCAGTGGCGAGGGTGACCTTTCTAGACGTCGTTAGATGAAGGAAGGCAGCAGAATTATTTTCTGCCTGTCATGCCCTTATCTCTGTGTCTGGCTGTTGTTTGTTTTAAATTACATGGAAGAACGACTTTCCAGCAGGATCAAGGCAGAATAATGAAAATGAAGGAGAGAACTGCAGCTATTACAGTGTCTCTGCCATGCTGTGTTGAGCTGCTGTATCATTTCCCTAATGTAAAACAATATGAACGGATTAGTTGTGACAATGCGGTGCAGCAATGACATAATCCATTCATTATTTCCTCTTTGCTATGTCCAACCCCAAATTGCAAATATCTTGCTTTTAGCTTTAAAATCACCAGTCGCCGGCTGAAAGCTTATTAATTGTTTCAAGCTTGCTGCACGATTGTTTAAAGATATCTCCGCAAAACTTTCCTTACACGGGCAGAGTTGATTCGAGGAGAGCAGAGACAGGCAGTGTATCAAAGATGAAAGATCTTGTTTTGTTTTGAATACACAGGGAGAGTAAAAATGATGAATATAAAAGAAAGATATTTTCTCCAAAGTGTTGCCTGAAGCCCCTGTGTGGCTGCAGACAGAGAAGAAATATAAATAAGTTAAGCATGAAGAAAGAATGACAGAATGCTAATCGCTAAGCCCTTTTACCTTCGCTGAGGAGCAGCATTTCATTACTCACGTACACCCCAAACCATATCGCCAACCCTTTTAGCCACAAGGCTTCCTGGCATTATTGGATGTTTGCAAAAATGTTTGTTGAATCTTGGCAGTCCTTGGACAAAGCACATTTCCTGAGCCGGCAGCTATAATAAACACAACAGGATTATGGTCACAGTCTTGATTGGATGATGAATTAAGCTCGATCTGTGAGGATGGCTGTGATGTGTTGGTGGTGGTGTCTGATTACAGACTGTGGAGTCTTGTAAAAATCATCAAAAATGATGTGGCTGCGTCCTGGATAAACATTAAGCTCATGGAAGATGGTGCTGCGTGTGCAAATCAAAGCACGACGATTATACTGAATATTTTATATTTTTTGTTTTTGACAGTAGGAAATAAAAATCATTAGATTTTTTTTTACAGGACTCTCAATGTTGCACAGGACTACTCTGTACCTTACAAAGCCAATTTGGGCTCAAAATGTAGAACATTCTAATAGGAGATTTATTCAAAGAAAAATTCAATGAGTACCTTGCCAATAATTGCATGTGTTTCCCCATTATAAATAATTACTGTACATACAAGTTCATAGTCCTACTAATATTCCTAATTATTATAGTCCCTTTATGCATAATTTCATTAGAAAATATGAATCATAAACATTTGAATAGAATGGAATGAAGACATGAAAATAAGAAATTAAATAGTTTGAATTTCAACTAAAGGGAGCATCTTAAAGAAGGACAAAGCACTGCTGCGATGGCTGTTTGGTGCTATAATACCAGAGTTGCTGAGACCCCTACTCCTCTGATGATAATCCTGCTTTTCCATTTGCACTTTGAGATGATGAGGCTATATGTACACAATAAACGACCCTCAAAAGCACGGCATTTCATAGCGAGGTTGAGCAGGGCTCAGGTCAGTGTGGAGTATTGTGTGGAACGGTTGAAGGGCTGTCTAAAGGGCAGCTGCTTAATGAAGTGCTAAAACGCTGATACATGCAGGGCACCCATAGTTTTATCCACATGATGTGTGATTAATAATATGTCTCCGAGGTTCACAGGGATGCTTTTGGTCACCCGTGGTGTGCCGCCCCTTAAGAGATCAGAGTACAAGCGTAATTCTCAGATCCTCCCTATATAGTGGTTGTGGATAGCATGCAGTTCGGTCAGCTGCATCACGAAATGGGAAGAAGCCATGTCTGCATTTGTGTGTGCATTTTAATGTTTAATTTCTCCCTTGGGTTTTAGCCAATCTAAGTGTGTGTATGTTTAAACTATGTTATTTGTTGTTTATTTATATTATTTGCTTAACTCTGGTATCAGACCACAATGCTAACAAATACCAAATCTAACGTACTCCTTGTAGCAGGAGGAAGAAGTCACTGAGCATGGTTACATAATGATATTGCACGGTTGATTGGTTCAAATGCCAGCTGTAGATTTATGTCAACACACTTCTGACTTCTAGTAGAAGATAGAAGTCTGGCTCGTCCAATCATAATACCATAAAATTCCAGCTAAGCAGGGTTCAGACCTGCCAGTCAATGTGATTCTAAAAGTCGCATTAAAGAGACACTCATGCATTCTCAATGAAAATGAATATTAAATAAGCATTCCCATATACAATTAATGCAGAGTCACACTAGTCTTGCTTTGTTGCTCTTCAACTTCAAGCAGTCATGTTTAACTAAAGGGACTCTGCTGCCCACAGGCTCCATTCATTGTGCTTCTCAGTACCAGCACTGAGCCTCACTTCCACTCTCACTCCCTTAGGGATCGTGTAGGCATGCAGTTTAGTCACCATATCTCTAATTGCCACTAAGGGAGCCTCTGATTCTCATTGCTTGTTGCTCTGTACTAGCCCACAATGGACATTTCCATAAGTAAATCCAACATTAGGGAATTAATTAGGCAGAAAACAATGGGTCATAAGAGTGCTAACGACAGAATAACAAGGCACAGAGTCTTATTTGGAACTCACCAGACGTTGCATACAGCTAGGAAGATGCAGAATGCAAATTAGCTTTAGAGCTTAGCTGTGACAATATTTTATGTCCGGGCATATTGTTCATGTTGTAGAGCTATACCAGTAGCATGTTGACACATTTTCAAAACTGTGGCTGTTCGACGCCATGGGTAGTATATTGTATACTAAGTAAAGCAGAGAGGATATTAACGCTTGGAGTTTCTTGTTCCTTTGATAGTTAGCTTTTAAGTTTTCATAGGTTGTCGGCCCTTAAAAGCAATTTCTGTCTCCTTTGGCTGTTTTGCTTGACACAAATTGACGCTTTCTTTGACATTTGGTGCAGACGATTGTGTTGAAACCTATTATTACCTCACAAAGTTGATCCAGTTCTTGTATTGTTGAAGTCAAGCTGCTTTTGCTTTCAGGTGCTTGCGTCTCACCAGCTCCTCTAGCTCACCACATCCAGAGAATAGAAGACCAATTATATTTTGTCATCTTTCTTGCTTCCCGTCTCGTCTCTTCCTTCCAGTGCACCACCTTATTATTCATCCCCATGCCGTGATCACAGAAGAAAAGAAAAGTTCATTATTTAGATGACCAGCCGTGAGCAATTTGGCACTGGCGTGGCATTCATGTTTGCAATTACAGAAAGCTTAACCTGATGTCTAGCTCTTATGTCCTTAGAGGACAACAAATGTCTGTCAAAGAATTGCCATACAATTATTTTCCACTTTCACTGACATTGTTTTTGTTAAAAAATGCTGAAAATGTCTATTTATTTCTGTATACTAATTTCAAGGGGGATTAATTTTTTCACAAGCTCGGTTATGTCAACGATTGGGAACACCCCTGATTTTTGGGGGATTTTGAGAGGACAAAAGTGTTCCCTTCATATAACCGCTGTAAAGATAGTACATATTGGTACCAGTTTCTACACTGTTTATGATGTACTTATTATTGGAGCTGAGGTTGAACTTCAAAAATTCACACCCTTGCCAAAATGATTGCCATATGCAATAACCATTAACATCCTAAAATGTTACCAAGCCAAAAGTGCCGCTCGTCATGCGTAAGGGTTAATTGTGGCTTCTTATTCTAGATTTGGTGATGGCTACACGGTGATTGTGAAGGTTGGTGGCTCTTCTCCTGCATTGAAGCCAGTAGAGGACTTCGTCCAGCAGTCGTTCCTGGGCAGCGTCCTGAAGGAGACGCATCACAACACTCTGCAGTATCATCTCCCGTACACACAGGGAGCTTTGGCCAACATCTTCAGCCAGTTCACTCGCCATCAGCAGAGGCTGGGTGTGGAGGACTATTCGGTGTCCCAGACCACGCTCGATCAGGTAAGGCCCCAACAAATCTGTCATTTCTCAAACTGATATACTGTTCCTTTGACCAGCAATCCATAGTATCATTCCATTGTTACTACTATACAAATTCGGCAATGCATTTATTCATCAATCATCTTTTCAAGCAATATATTTACAAAACATGTTAATAATGCTTTACCCACACGGGGTCCATGTTTACACATGCTTTGCACAGTTGTGGCTATGCATTTGGGGACCTGGCAGGCTCTCAAAAGAACAAAAGTAGAACAAACAAGCCATGCATTTGGTTGTTTCCAAAGGTTTATTCACAGCAAAGAGTTGGTGGTGACATGTTCTTTTATCCAGATGTACTGTAATGTAGTATTCTTGGCAGAAGAGCATCAGTGTTTGCTGATTTATGCTTGTACAGTAGCAGGGGATGCACAATTAGAATCCACATTTCACTTCTGGCCATGTTCTTTGTCCCACTGTAATTCTGTGGACTGCCAGCTCAGTTTAACACATCATTAGGGCAAGTGTCACTGCCTGCAGCATTTTAAGTGCTCTCAGTTAATGCAAGTCTGCTCAGTTTAGGATAAGATTTAAGATCTATCATTGCCTACGCTTTGTCCTCTCCCATTTAGGCTGTCAGACTGATAGTTCAGCTGCCAGGTCCCAGTATTGATCAAGAATCTGGACTGAGGTGTCCTTTTTTTATATAAAAAGCTCCCCCAGCCAGTGACAGTTGTTTATTATTTCCAGTCCAAGTGCACTAGCTAGACCCCCTGAATGGTGAGATAAACGGAGCCCTGGCAGGTTACGGGCTGGCTTCACCTTGTGTTTTCCAAATGGCCCCAGGGACCTGATGCAATCAGCCGCTCAGAGGAAAGTGTGTCTGGTCTTGCAAGCCCAGCATTAGCTCAGCAACAGTAGACCAGGTGGGAGATGACCTCTGAGGGGTCCAGACACTTCTCGGTCCACTCTACAATGGGTTCAAAGGGGGGCGGGGCGGGAGGGGGTAATGCAAATTCATCTGTGTATTTGCACTGTTGTATTTGAATCAAATGATGTGATATAAAGAATTCCAGGAATGTTAAGCATTTCATTATCAACTTGATCTCCCTGCAGAGAACCTGAAATTGAAGCTAAAACCATATTTTGTAACATTATTTAAGTAGAATATGCCCTTCAGAGAACGGAAGGTGAAGGGATTTATTCGTTAAGCTAAATGCTTTAACTGAGCCCCGTTTACAGTCGGGTTGGTTTCTTTTCAGGATTTCTAACAGAACTCACAGATCATTGGTGTTCAGCCGTACTGCCGCCTCCAACCGTGTGATTTTAGTTTTAAGATTTTTCGTCAACTAACCCCACATTCGGCACTGGTCAATATTTACCAGATAAGAGGTAGTAAATAAATCATACTTTGACCAGGAGGTCACGTTATTAAAACACATAGGGGAGGACTGGAGAACCTGTGGAGACCCAGACTGTCACCTTTCAGCTGGTGATTTATAGAGAGGAGCCTTGACCTATAGTATAACACAAGACTTGCACTACAATTAATATTGATCCACACAGCCTGCAGCTCAGGCATTAGCACTGATGGCCGAGACAGAGCAGAGCAGATGGAGCTTTTGAAAGGAAAAGTGACTTTCTAAATGGTCTTATCGGAGCAGATTGTGTGGAAGGACTTTGCTGCTTTACGTGTTGACAATGGTCCACATTCAACCTTTAAGTTACATTTTATATGTGGTCCTAACTAAAATTGTATTCAACCTTAATAACAATATAGTTGCATTACACACTATATGATAATAATAATTTAAAGTAACCTGTCCTCTTTATAACCCTCAGAGTTAATGGGACACAAACCTATCCTGTCTATTAAATCTTTTAATTAATTAAGTTATAAAGTGCTATTTGAATTCCTTCCCCTCACATGCTCACACACTGAGTATTGTATAGATAATATATACGTCCAATTACTTCTTATTTATAGAAAAGACGCAACCCTAATATAAATGTGTACATTTTTCTAGAGAATGAACAATTATGGGTAAATGATAAGGTGTAATGATGCTTACAAGCCAATGTGAACTTTAAGTATTTAGAAATCATTTTACTACATGTAGTATGCATCATTTGGAAAGGTATTGTAGAAAGGGTTGCTTGTTGTAAAAAACCTGTAGATAATTATCTTACATTTTGACAGGTTTTACTTACAGGTGTCCAGGAACACAACGCCAAATCAATGATATTGTTGCCTCATATTTGCATATAAAAAAGACAAGTGTATGTTTAAAGTGATAATATGTCAAAGTTGTATTTAAGACTTGTTGCACTGCCCCCAAATTACCCACAAAAAAAAATTACTTTCAAATGCCAAATAGCATTCAATGGATGGACTCGGCATGTACAAACGACCTCGACTGCATTGTGAAATTATTTTTTTCCACTCTAACAAAAACAAGCTCTTCTGCCGCTAAAGAACATTTGCAAAGTTTGTGTGGTATTAAGCAGTAGAGCATGAACATGTGGATGACGTGTATGTAAGAATAACCATATTTCATTCTGCAAAAGCTCCTTTAACATACAGAAGAGGATTATTGGGTGATTCACGTCCTTGCCCTCCTCTGTTCTGTCTCAACAGGCATTAAATAAACACCTAAATGTTGCCTCTGCAATGTAATTCATGGCGGCATCCATCTGTTATTAAGAAAACAGCACTCGACAGCACTGCTGTATGACATTCAGGTCATGAGTGGTTGGCTAAATACAGAAAGTGTAGATTATGAGGAAAGTCAAGCAATGAATTAACCGTGGTAGCACTTTTTTTCAACCCTATTAGGATTCCTATAAACACTTAAATACAAACAGTACTTCGTAATTCTATTGCAAAACTATACAGCCATGACTATGAATATGAAATGCCTTGCATGCCTCAGCACATCAAGCCAGTGGCAAGGTCAGAGGCCGAGAGAGATGGGTGGAGGCTGTGTTTGTAGCGACTGTCATTCTTGTCCTCCAACTCATTCTCCCCTGATAAGATGCCTTGACATCTATGACCTTGATACATACCGCTGATGGTCCGCACACACTCAGAGGCATACTTTAGCCTCAGGCATTCTGCAGCCGTAGCTTGTTCTTCCATTACAAAGTAGTCTGCTGTTTTACTTTTAACGCGCCAGCAGCTCCACGAGTTTTGAGGTCAAGAAGCTTTACATATGTAGGTACCAAATTCCAATTAAATGGAACAAACAGTATTTGTATTTGTCTGGGGGAAAGAAAATGTTGCTAAAGCTTTGGATGTACAGTACACAAAGTTGCAAAAGCCTGTTTTACATTGGCGTGAACAAAGGACCATAATCTGTGCATTACAAATCCTGAATGGAAACACCCAAATAGATTCAATGAAATCCCTAGTTTAAACAATCAAACTCCTTAGTAAAAAAGCAGAATTTGCCACCAAGCAGCCCTTGAGCGATGCCTTTAACTCCACTATCTCCACACAGCAAGCAGGCTGTGTTTGAACCCTCTGGCTGGCTCCTCTGTGTGGGGTTTACATGTTCTCCCCCCCCCCCCCCCCCCCCCCCGTGCCCTACCTCTGTCCTATGTTAGCTGGGATTGGCTCCAGCCCACCCTTGACCCTGAGTAGAATAAGTGATATGCTTCAGGCTTTGTCTGTACTGGGTTGCTTCCAAGAGTGTGCTGTGTTTTTTTCCTGTAAACAAATATGTTTGCTCAGTAAACTTAATTACTTACTTACTTAAACGTATCAACTGTAATAACACTAGGACCATATTGTCAAGGCTGTGAGCAGGACTTTATGTTTGATGGTCAATTATAAATTGTCACACTTATTACTGCCATGCACCCAAGATGTACTTTACAAATTACATTATACTTAAAAGTGTGCCGACAAGCACCAGTGAAATGTGTTTATGTATAGTTTGTACGGTGTTTGTTTATTCGGTACACATATTTGCTTTTTATTATTAGTTTTTAGTTTGTAAGCAGAGAGCTAAGCTAAGTTAATTGTTTCAGTGCTCAAGGTCCATATTTAATGCACAGACATTAGAGGGAGATTGTCCGTCTTGTGTTTAACAAATTCATGTTTCTCAAAATGTCCGACTAATATTTAAAGGTTCCGATGTAAATACAATAATATAGCAAACAAATGCCTCCTGTCCATATTTTTGCTGCAGCAGCAACGGTACAACTTCAGAGTAATAGGCAAACCTCTTCCTTTGTTCAGAAAACAAAGTTTTTTAAGTCTATAGGCTTTTTCTTTATCATTAACATTACATTTTAAGGGAACCGATTATATAAATTGGCTAATTAAAAACCGAACCTTCAAAGACTGAGAGGGTAGATCTTTCTCACCCTGTTTTAATTAGCTGAGTCTCTCAAAAACAAAAAAAGCCTGAAAGGGCACTACTGTTTATTCCTGTTCATTTATGCTCTATCGCAGGTATTTACTTTCCATCCCATTTCATTTATTGGCGATGCAGCTATGAAAAAACATTCATTTTGAATTGGTCTGGATGATGTTTTTTCCTCCAGTGAAAATGTTAATACAATCTATTAATTGGCATATCCTTTTACATTCACACAGCCACTACAAATCTTTGAATGAAAAAGCAATGCTCTTATCATTTTTTTTATGACCCTCTTTTCTTCCTGTGGACTAAAACATTGTGTGTGGCTTTATCACAACAGACAGCTAATGCTAAGAGAATAAAAAGCCTGGACTACAGCGATGTGGACGGCAAAATACACAGCGCTTTTTATGAATGCCATAGGATTGATTTCTTCTGACATTAAATGGGTATCACAGAGAGAAGAATGATTGTTTTATTCTCCTTCTCAGCTGGTCAAAGATGTCAAACTGACATTCACTGTGTGAGCCTCGACGCTGACTTGATGCTCCATAGCCCTTGTCTGGCAACTCATTCACATGCACCCCGTTGTCTGTACTGCTATTTCTGTTTGTTTTTGAGGCAGAGGGTGGGGGAGAGCAAAAATGAGATGGGTGGAGAAATGTCCACAGGCCCTTCAGCCTTGTGTGTATTCTACGTTTTTTATCTTGCATTTGACTTTAAGTACCTTCTTGTCCCCGTTGATATTCCAGGTCTTTGTTAACTTTGCGAGGCACCAGCACGGGGAAGAGAACTCTCAGGCCTATGACAACGCAGTGGACACTTCAGATGAGATGCCAATGCAGTGCGTGAAGACCTCCCAAGAAGCAGAGATGGTGTAACACCTCATCATACGCGTGACACACATTACACTTACAGCGGGCTGGCAATCTACTTCAAACAAGCGTACATTTGTGTCATTTCCACAGGCGCCAGGATGGGCTCAACCTCTTTTGCATTGGTCAGTCCCCAAGTGCACCATTGGCGACAGACTGTAATTGTTTGTGTTGTTTTCCATAACCATCTTTAACACAACTCGTCTATATCTCGAGTTGCAGTGAGTACACTGCAAACACTTTTATGCTTTCAGGCGTTTTGTATTGCCTTCAAATATTTATTCTCCTGCAGATCATATTTTTCTCAGTTAATGCTGTCTCTGCAAAGTCCACACCATAGACTAGAGAATATGGATGTAGTCTCCGTAACCTCTCCCATAGGTCTCTGAAGAGCTGTTGTAAAGCTCAAAGTGTGTGGCTCAGGCAGGCTCCAACTTGGGTAAAGACGTGGCTCGTCAGAGGAACTGAGGTGATGCAGCAGATAAGTTACAGCTAGGGAACCGGCACCCACCTGCCCTCAATCATTTCAGCTTCAAGCCTTAATATAATTCAAACGTGTGTGTTGCATAAAGATCCAACCCCCGTACTGTTGAAACAAAGATAATGCAAACAAGTTAGCTCAGGTTTTGGTAGGGATGATTCTGTCCTCCCAAACATACATAGGGACACGACCCTACCGGTCACATGCAGACACCTAGATCCTTATATTCAACAACCAAGACGACGCCACTTGGATTTAGTTTGGAATATATCGCTGACCTCAGCATTAGTGGAGGAGAGTGCAAGGACCAAATGATCTTCCAAAAGCATCACACTTTGCAGATTATTTAGGACACCTCAGGGTTGAACTTCAAATTGAATTATGTTTGAGATGTTTTGTTGCTTATTATGATCATATTCTGAAATGTAAAACGGTGTAATAGAGAGGCGCTTGCCCTGATGTTTTAGATAGGTTACACACATATACATATTAATACACATCAACAAGCGACTACATGTAGGAATGTTTGTCAACACATTGATCCACAGTTAGGTCCTACCTCATATTGTGATTTTCTGAAAGGCACTTTAATGATTGACTTTGTTTAAAAAAAAAAAGAGAATAATAGCAACTCTCTCTGATGTGATGGCTTTGAACAATTTAATGAGCCTCCAATCAGCTGTAGATGGTGTTCAATCAAAGACATTGAGGTTACAGCAGAGGAACGATGAGTCAGCCAGCTGTTAAACATGTTGGGGCTGCAAGAAAGACAACACATCCCATGTGTGCTTACAGATAACTAATTTTCAGCGCTTTTGAGACTGTAACTGCAGTTACAGTCGATACATGTTGTCACAATGTGCCTTTTAAACACCCGCGCGTGTGGAAATGGGCCCAAGCAGCACGTCTTGTTTACCATGTTAAAGAAATACTTCGCCCACAAAACCCATTTGTATATCAGTTACTCACCGCGTGTGATTGTGTGTTCATGTTTGGGAAATAGTGCGCATGCAACTAGTTTAATGAGACTTGGAATATACTGCACGAGTTGTGTGAGAGTTTGTAAAGGGATGTTGTAATATGGTTTAGACGGGATGAGTAATTGATTTAAAAACAATCATTTTGTGGGTGAAGTGTACCTTTCAGATGTGTAACATTATATTGATGTTATTTCCTGTTGCTATTTTTTTTTTTTTACCATTTACATAAAGCAGTTAAAAATGATAATGTTTGCAATTTTTTGGAAACTGTAACATGGAATGTATGTCATCGATGTTTTAATTAAATTACACAACATATCTGTAATATGTGCAATTTTGCCTCAGGAATCTCTACATTTAAATGTCGAGAATAGTTCTTGCTGCATTCTTTTTCAACATTATCTTCTGTAGTGTAACGGTGAGACACCGTAAATGGCCTTTGATTACAAACCCGATGCTGCTTACATTACTTGGCACTTAGTCCAGAATGTAAATCCTTCGTCAGTTCTGGTTTTCTTTGATAACTTGACATCATTTGACTGTCATGCCGGTCGCAAAGAATAATGAATCCTATCTACACTGAATCCTGCCAAGACAAATTAAACATTTGCACAAATTGTAACGTGACTTGGATTTCGATTTTTGCACATTGCTTTATTTGTACACTGAGTTCAACGTTGCAGTTTTATTGTCTTTCTTTTCACTCCTTCGTGTCTTTCACTTTGAGTGTAGCGGTAAGTTGCAGACTCCATCACACATCCATCCTTTAGCTGAGACCGTGGGATGCCAGATACTGATTGCACCAGAGTGGGGAAGGCATTTTGTATGTCACATTTAGTGGGATGGGAGGGGACATTCTGTCTGCCAGATGCCTGAGCATGAATTCAATTTCTTGTCAAACTATATTACACGGATGCTTTTACTGTGTTTCTTTTTTTATGTTCCTTTTAGCCCAGCAAATTCAAAACCAGTATTCCTTAGGTTTCTTTTTCTCGATTTTGTTTATATATCACAACATATCTAGCTCTTGTTTTGGAGCAGCTTTCCTTCCAATAATTCATGAAGACGTTTCATTTTTCTGTATATTTTTTTTAAACATTTCCTATACTGATTTCCTGCCTTTTTTTTCCTTCTGGATTAGACAGACAAAGCTCGCCTGATCTATTTAAGTGCCTGCTCTACTTTTACGTCTAAATTATAGATATACATGTATATGTGTTTTCTTTTCCCTCTCAGCTACACATGTGTTTGTGTTTGCTTGTGAGTGGCAGTCAGAGGGGGTTGAGGATAGCTGCGATCCTCTGTAAGTTTTCTGTCTTTCACCCAGATGAAGTATTTACTCCCTATCTTCTTGGGATGCACATCTGAATAAAAGAGATCCATGATGACTCAGAGCTATACAATATATATTCATTTATTTTAATAAGTATGTGTCATGTTTATTTCTTAAAGTTTTAATGACTTTCTCTGTTGTGTCATGATGTACAAGATGTACAAAGCTCCAGTCTGAATGAAAAAAAAAATCATTAATATGATATTAATTGTGTGATATAAAGACATTTAATTACATATGCAATAGGCTTTATATACAATATAATTAAATTTGATATGCAATGTTATGAATTTCCTTAAGATTATTTTAAGTGAAGAGCTTGATTTCAAGGGCCATTAACGGTCTACAAGAATTAGCAAATCCTCTAATTGTATGACTCTAAAATGATCTCTATTGTTCTTCGATGGCTCCCTCAAATCCACCACTCATATTTCCCTTGTGCGGTAAGAAGGCTTAATCTTGGCAAACTGTTGCTTTAACTGCAGTATCTTGAGTTGATGTTTGGTCTTTTTCTGCATGTATCACACCTCTTGTCTCTCTGCTCATTAGAGCGCCACGCTCTGGGGCACACCGCCAGAGGCAATCAGTCAGGTGGGAACTTCACGGAGGCGATAAAAAACACGTCCTACGGTAAGATTACTTGTCACATTCCGCCATTATTCCCTTGCACTTTACGTCTGAGTGTAATACTGCGAAGGCAGAGGTCACATTACATTACAGAGCAGGAGTGGTGAGTGTGTGAGGGCTGTTAATTAATTTGAGTCGTTGAATCACTGAATGTTTCTTTAATATATATATATATATATATAGAGAGAGAGAGATTTAGATTTCCAGAGCCAGACCTGGGTTTTTTTTTTCCCATTCAGAGCTATTGGTGGCCTTATGTCTAGTTGGTTGTCCTTGGTGACCATTTGTAAAAGAAAATGTCTTCTTTTTTGGTGCAGTAGTAAGCATTATTATTTGCTATGAAATGAAAGATGGAGTAGTGCCAGTGATATGTTTGTGGCTGCAGGAGTTAATACTTTCCAAGCTGTTTTAAGAAATCTTATGTAGAAAATTATCTGCCGGGTTAATGACTTCAAAAATGAAATAATCATGGTTTTATCAAATATAAAGTTTAGTTCTACCAGTCCCAGCTCTGGAGACATTGGTACAGCTGTCTATTTATAAGGCATTCCTAGGTCTATGTATTTTACTTGTGATTTTGTATGTATTTTATTCTATTTAATGTGTGTTACTATCTGGACCTTGAGTCTGAAATAAAAGTTTGATTGATTGATAGAGAATGGAAAAATACACAGAGGATGACACATGAAAGGTATTTTCCATTTCAGTAAATTGAATGCTGCAGAAATATGTTTGGAGTGTATCCTCATTTCTCCTCAAATTATTTGGCTTTGATTTTGTTTAGTTCGCAAACCACCACTCATTATGCCGACAATATGATGTTATAGCTCATTCTATACATAATCTTTCTCAGGACTTGGCTTCTTGCCAGTCTCAGTGTCAAGTTACCAGAATAAACGAAAGGCATTGTCAGCCGGAATGGGAAGATTACAGGAGTTAGAGGAGATGATCTGTGATCAATGATCTTCTCAACGGGCGAGCTTTACAGAGAGCTCCTGCCTCCCTTTCAGACTGTAATCACCCTTCTGTACTGAGATTGCTGTTCTTGCTTCGGGCTTCCTGTGATAGAGGCTGCCTGTTTATCTCACTGCAGTTCAACTCTAGAGGACCTTGTTATGTTCTGCCTGTCTGGAGTGATTTTTCTTTTCTTAGATATATTTTTCTTTTTAATGATTGTGTTTTCGTGTTGCTTCCATTACTTGTCTCAGTCTTTGGGTTATTTGGAAACCATGAACTTACATCGACTCATTAGAAAGATCCATCCATCCATCCATTATCGGTCCCAACGGACATTGGATGAAGGCGGGGCGGGGCACACCGTGGACAGGTTGTCAGCCTATCACAGGGCTGACACATAGAGACAGACAACCATTCGCACCTCGAGTCAACAGCTAACCTAACCTGCATGTCTTTGGACTGTGGGTAGAAAACATGTGAAACCTGTGGCATATGAAAGATGTAGGTCATAAATCTTTCAAAATGTTTTATCTTGGAAAATGTTAAGATGCTTGTTTTAAAATAGTGTGACAGAATATATTCATATAACCGTGAACTTGTAAACACAATCAATGCTTTAAAATGCTTTTTTATTCATTTTCAGACTTAAGTTATTTCACGACCTAATTTTTCCTTATAACTTTTTCATGTCATAATGACTCTTTTTACCACAATAAAAACAGTATTCATCTGTCAGTCATGACAAACGAATGGAGCCAGCTAATGTAAGTGATTGTCAGTCTGCTCATTCAGACCAAAGCTGACAAAAAAAGCATTTATTAATATATTATGTCTCTGCGTTGTGAAACAGACTGGCACATATAGTAGGTTTACTGTATATTACGCCACACTTGCATAAATTAAATGTATTTTAAAGCGCACAGGGTGTAGTTTGGGGCAGTAAAGTGTGAAACAACTGTACTTTGAACTTGTGCTAAAGCTAACTTAAGCATTTAAATACTGCAACAACAACAACAAAGTGCTGTAATTTCTGAAAAACACATTGACTTTCATACTGGAAGTCCTTGAACTTATAGCAATTGCATTCATTTAAAAAAAAGATATAAGAAAAACATCTCATCAATTTCAGAATTGAGAGGTCTCCGCAGGGTAAGCAGTGGGCTGATCTTCTTTCAATGGGCCTCGTGCTTTTAAGGTCTTCAGGAGTGTTCATCAGGGGTTTTAATATTAACCTTTCTTATGTTGAAAAATGCATTACAGCTCACTAATATATTAAAACTGAAAATCAGGTTTGATGTAGGAGACTCACTCCAATGCCAAGATGGTAAATCTTTGCAGGCAACCAAAGCTCTATATCTCCTGAAGACAAATATGATATTCATATGACCTGTGGCTATAACAATCTGCTGCCTGAAGCTGTTCCTTACTTTAAAGAAAGAAGCTGACATTTGGGAATAGCTTCCACAAGTTCCCCAAATCTGCCCTTTTAAAGCCTTTGTTGTGATCAGGAAACTATTTTAAAACCTAATTATGGCTCGGAGTTGTTGCATATTTATGTTCTTACTTTAGGTATTTGTTTGATGTTTTATTATGTATTACATTTTTTTTGTCTTGATAAAATGATGTCTCGACTTTCTTCTAGAGAAGAAAGGCGGGCCTGTTTGTAAATAATGACCTCATGAAATCTCTTAACATTGTGTTATTCTTATGTGATTTGACATTTTCATTGCACATATTTCTATTTTTATTAATGAAGTTATTTCAGCAAGAAGCCCATATCGACTGCTGCGCTTTTGAGCTTCAAAGAAACCGCTGAAGGTTTGCGGGGAGGGGGAGTGATCACATGTTATAGTGAGACCACATTTTGACACAGGTGTAAATAATGAGATTAATAATTCCTAAAGTTCATTGAGCTGCTTTAGTTTCCGGGTCGGTGTATTATGTCTGCTCACTGTCACACTGTCATGACTTACCGGGACACCAAAAAGCATCTACATAAGAACGGCGTGCACGCAGTCACTCAAAGCTGAATCAAGCTCTTTTTATGATAATTGCTGAAAACAAAACAGGCTTATTACGCTCAGAATTGTACATCACTCATGTGTGCAGTAGGTCCTTTTCATGATGGCCAATGTTTAAAAATCAGGTATGTATGTTTTGAATGTTGCATATTCAAATCTGTGTGCAGGCGGATTCTGTGGAAATGAATGTCAGCAGCATCTTGTAGACAAAAGAAAAAGGGAAAAATAACTTTAACTTTGGACTTTTGGCGCCCCTGCATTTCACACAGCGTCAAACCCCAATGTGTGCTATTGTGTAAAACATTGTGTTTGCTTTTTGTTGCCTTGTGGAAAAGGCGTCTCCTCTCCTCCTGCAGTTAATTGCCTTTGTTGACATTTTTATGCATACCCGTCACGCGGAACCCTCCATCTTGTCTCCCGGTTTGATTTAAAGGGACGAAACTAACATCTCCTCTTTTTTTTTTTTCCCTCACTGTTCTTTTTTTTCTCTCCCAGTTTAAGATAGGAAATAACTGCTGTTTCACAGCCTCTCTTTTATGGCGGCCATTATAGTTTTTGTTACTGATATTTCTGTTTTATTAAGTTCGTGGCATTGGTTTAATTCCCATGCTCCCCTCCGACGTGTTGCAGACACAGCAAAGCTCACGCTGAGCGAGTCAGTAATTTGTACTCGGCGCTGCTTTGGTTCAGAGCGTCATAGTGTCTATTACTATATGTGGCTGACTGACCTCTGTGGAAGCTGCGGTATTGAGGTACTTCGGGGGTTGTGATGACACTTTCTGTGACAGGGTTCACTTTAATCAAATCTCTAATCTTCAAGAAATATCTGCTATGACCCGAGTATTGTCACGCTTTAAAGTCCCGGGCTATTTAAGTTACACCATATGTCTTTTTCTCAACAGCCACCCACCTCTCTGGGGCTGCATGCTGAGGGATGATGAGGGTTCAGACTCCCTTTTGATTGGTGTTCATTTAGCATCTCTCGCCGCGATGAATGCTTCAACAACGCTGCGAAGACATTTCTCAGCAACCTCAAGCGATTATTTTCCTGCCCGGCCGACGCCTCCAGAGTCCTGCTTGTCTTTGAAGGTGGGTTTCGCTGTCACGGTAGCATCAGGTATGGATTTGTCTGGTGAGCTGACTGATTATAGCCATTTTAATTATTCAGCTTTCTTTAAGTCTACTTTGCAAACAATGGTGAATTACTTTTCCTTCCCACAATACGCCATGTCTCCTTTTGGACTTGCTTATGTCAATTGCAATTGCTGCTGTAGCTGTTCCCTCAATTCTCAGCTTATTCTCAGTTGCAAGTTGCAGTTTTATGATATGGGACTAGGAATGAGTAAATTTATTATTGGTGTTTTTGGTAAGGACGTTGCAGCTTAATAAAACATCTTAAAAAATTTGCCAGTTAGCCAAGATGCTATTTTTCATCTGTAGTCCCATCATCTATCCTTTCTAAGCATGCAGCTATAAAAATACAAGAAGAGAGAATATTAATATTAGTAGAAACAGCATTTAGGACACACTTATACTACATTGTCAAGTACTATTAAGACATGCAACACTGAGGCTTAAAAAACAACACATGTAAAGCAAATAAATGAGGGATAATGAAGATAAATAGAAACATGGTAACATTGTATTTGGTTTTCTTTCAATATTTAACAACAATACACAATGATCTCCTTGTTGAAAGGTCCTTTACATAACCTTACATATCCTCATCAAGACCTTAGTGTGAAAATATAACAACATGTCCCTGTTTAACACAATCAACAACATAACATTATCCTAGCAGAAATGGCATTTCCCAATACAACACAACGTGTACAAACATACTTAAGGAGACAGGGTTGAATTTGTGATTGGTTTTGTCTTTGCTTGAGTGTGTGTGAGCTTTTTTTTTGTTTCAATTCATGTTGCCACGAGGGCTCAGCAACAAAGCTCACTTAAATAATTAATTTCCTGGACAGTTTGTTTTGCTCATAGCCCAGTAAGGTTGGGATGCTTGGCAGTTGGGTGAGTCGAAACAAATCTGAATGTAGTCACTGTAACATTAGAAATGCATGATGGACCTTTGCGGGCTGACGTCCAAGCCTGAACACACGAATACATAGATCATAAAAAAGTTATGTTGTCCGTCCAATCAGGCCGGTTTGAGGATTTAAACAGTATTTTGAGCATGCTGACATGTGCTTGGAAGCCGTATCGCTGTTTTTTAATCCTAGAATCCTACTCTATCATCTAGTTGGCCGTGTATCGTTTTGTCTTGTCCCCTAAAGGGTCCCTTGAAGTCTCAGTCGTGGTCGAGTCTTTGTATGTAATCTTGTCTGGAAAGGGATGCACTCGGTTGAAAAGGGTGCCAGTGATCTCGTTGACAATGGACAAGGTGAAATAACGAGCAGGCTCTCACCGGCTTTTGCCACTTCAAATCCTCACCGTCTAATGGGTTGGTGAAGAGGCTCGGCTTGCCAACAAGGTTGCTGAAGTGGGGGGAAGGAGAGTAAAAGAGAGGAGAAAGAAAACTAAAGGAGAGCTTACGGCCCGGACCCTCTCATGCCGGGCTGTTTCTCTTCTCTCTCTCTTCTCTCTCTTCCCAAAGCCTCCCAGCGCTTTCCAATCTGTTTTGTAGCTGAGCGTCCTACTGCACTCCCAGTGTTTATCTGACATCATGAAGGGTTTCGACTTCCCTCGATTCCAATGACAGCCCAAACTCTTCAGAGTGCACACATAAGCCAACTCGGCAGATGACAAAGCGCTGCTGAGCCTGTCGGCAGAACCACGCGGCTCCTAGCATGCTTTGCCCCCAGCACGTCACCTACCTGGTCTGGCACGGACTCAGCCTCGGAGACCACCTCATTATTCACTTTGACAGGGTTGTATGACCCAGCAGCTACGCCCTGACTTGTTCTGGGAGCATGAGCAGATGCTTGATTCTGTAGCTGGGGCTCTGTTATCAAACTGACTCAGGAAGCATCTTCCACTAAACTTCTGTAGTAAATAAACTGAGAGACAAATTAGCTGGTTGGTGTTGGGATCAGTGTTTATCTGAACAGAATCATAGCTGATGGGATGACACAATAGTCAAGCCAGAACAAAAAAACGCAGCCCATACAGGGGAAATAAACACAACGTTTTATTCCCAATTTAATTGTTATGCAGTGCATGGTTATGAGGTTAAAAAAAAAAAGAAAGCCAGGAAAGAACCTATTAATGCATCACACACATCTGCCTGCAGGTGCATACTGATCAGCAAAGCGTCATTGAGCTCAGGATGATTCACCCAGGCTTTTATTTTGATGGAGCGATTCAGGGCCACACTTGAAGTGCCACCTTGGTCTCCCTTTGGGCGCGAGTCCCCTCATGAAACACCAGGGGGGATTTTATATCTAAATATATTTCCTCCTCCCTTAAATCCAATGAGTTTTGTCATTGGAATACAAAGTGAGCGAGACAGAGGGCCCCTGTTTAAAGCCATATCTGAGTGGGGTGCCACAGCTTGGAAACAAACAGTATCAGCACCCTGCACTCTCACAGATAAGCAAAGTCGGCTAAAAAAGAAAGAGATACATATGTTTACCATCACTAGACTTCGCTGCCTCAGGGAAAAAAAAATTAAGGACACAGAAAAAGGCTGACCTTGAAAATGCTGCGGCAGCTGGACAAACACCGTCAAATGAGCCTTATTTTTTTTAATGAAAGGCAGAGGCTAGTATTGATATTTTTGATAAAAACACATCAAGAAATGTAAGGGTAGTTTAAATAAAGAAATATAAGAAATATTTTGCTGTATCAAAATCCCAATGCTACTTTAGTGGTCACCTCTGAATGAGTTTATTTAAAAAAACAAATGAAGAAGTCATGATGGTAAGTCTGCCATCCTTGTCATCAAAAGCCAATGTCCTTTTTATACCTTTTATATAAGTGGATTATTATTTGGATTCTGATTTAAATTCCATCCCAAAACCAGTTGACTAGAACTATTTTAGACATTGCCCTGCCAACATCTTTTTTGCTCTGTTTTTTTGCATTTCACTCTGTTTCCCTCCTGATGAGCAACTCTACAGAGCAAAGGTATAAATTGTTAGTTATGTCAGCCGTAATGTTGAATGCACAAGTATCATTGTAGCTGCCTTGTCCTTGGCACCACTCCTTCGTCAACAGATCCTACCCAGACAACTTACTTGAATGGGTAGATGAGCTGTTGAGAGTGTTGAATGGTATTCAGAACAACAGTGGTGTTGGGTCAGGGTGAGGGTCGTTTTGACGTGGGTGCACGCTTGTATCGGGGTCTGTTCATGCATGTATGGGCGAGAGGGAACAATGTCCTACTGCGTGTGTGTGTGTGTGTGTGTGTGTGTGTTTACAGTGCCAATAAAAGGCCAGGCCAATCGATCAGCAGGGGCTTAACAGCTCTAGTCAAAGAGCACATTTCGGCTTGCTGCTCAGCGCTGTGGGCTTCCTGTGCCGTGGTTGTTCTATTGGTGAATTCAAATGGACTCAGGATGCGCAGACTGAGCCCTGGTGGACTAAGATTTTAGGGCGTCTGACAATGAGTGAAGTGCTCGTTGTGAAAGCGTTAGTTTGCACGGATGCAAGGCTGCTCTAAGATGCTGCCTTGATGAAGGTCAAAAGCGTGTCGAGGAGTTAAAGGATTTTCTCTCTGTCGTGCTTGCATTTCATGATAGATACAGATCACACATTTTAACCTAAGAGTTTTACAAAGCTGTCAAAGGGAACCTTAATGATAGATAGATAGATAGATAGATAGATAGATAGATAGATAGATAGATAGATAGATAGATAGATAGATAGATAGATAGATAGATAGATAGATAGATACTGCATTCAATTTCTTTGTAGCAGCAGCAAACGAGTTTACAATATATACAATACACTAAAATAAAATAGCAGAGCAGGACATCTATCAATTAAATAATAAAGAAAATTAGAAGAAAATATAATATAATAATATATAATAATAATAATATAATAAGTATATAGTGTATACAAGTGAGTATATAAAGTGAAGGGGTGCAAGGGTTATTGATGTTGATTCAATTGGAGGAGGATCTGGCCAGAGGTGATTTATTATAACGTCTTATAGCAGTTGGCAGGAATGATCTCCTGTATCTGTCCTTGTGACAGCGGAGCTGAATCAGTCCGTCCTGTTTGCAGCCAATGATGGAGCGGGCCTTCCTCACCAGTTTAGTGAGTCTGTTGGTGTCTCCGGCTCCAATGCTGCTCCCCCAGCAGACTACGGAGAAGTCCAGAGCACTCGCCACAACAGACTGGTAGAACATCTCCAACATCTTGCTGCACACATTGAAGGATTGAAGTTTCCTCAATAAAAAGAGTCGACTCATCCCCTTCTTGTACACAGTGTTGATGTTGGCCTTCCAGTTCAGTCTGTTGTCGATGGAGACACCCAGGAACCTGTACTCCTCCACCATCCTCTCCCAGAACGCTCAGCGGTTGTGGAGCTGTCGTCTTCCTCCTAAAGTCGACCACCATCTCTCTGGTCTTGCAGTCCCCATGTGTTCCACAGAGCACATCCCAGTCCGTTGATTCAAAACAATGCAGGGCGTCATTAACCTCCCGAGACCACCTCCTAACAGTCGTGGTGGTCACAGGCAGCCTCTGCACAAGAGGAACATATTTATTGTGTTGTGTTGTGTGGCAGTGGCACTGCATCCTTACATTGGCATACAGTAGGTCAGAGTTGTATTGTTCCGTGTGGGGCAGTCAACATACTGGTGAAAAGTTGGCAGGGCTTTATCCAGGCTGGTGTGGATAAAATCACCAGTGATTGCCAAAAATGCACCAGTATGTTGACTCAGCAGTCCAGACACAGTAGATTGGATGGTGTCCACTGCTTCCTCGGCGTCAGCTGATGGTGGCACGTAAACAGCGACAATAATGGCGGACGCGACCTCCCTAGGAAAACAATACAGACGCATCCCCACGGCTCACAGTTCAATGTTCGGACTACAGAACAACAGATGTATTCTATAGCTCCCCGCCATCGAGTGCTGCAGGGACACATTTTTGTAGGCCAACCCAAGAAGTGAACATTGCACCGGTTCCCTCTGCAAAAAAAACACTAGATTTTTGATTATTGCATCCACAAACCTGCCAATGAGCTCTGTGGCAAACATAAGTTTCTGATACTTACATGTTTTGTTCAGCAAGAATGAAAAAGCTAACTTCAGGCCTAACTGTAACACAGGCCGCTGCGGTAAGGACTCAGCCTTAATGGTACAAGCTCTACAGTACCTAGTCAGCTACCAGGGAGCCCCTACCTGATGTCTTTTATGATCATATCAGCAGAGCAGTGATCTGTGAGAAATCTAACGTGTACTGTGTACAGGCTAGCAGTCTCTGGAGGTCCACAGACAGCCCACACCAAATATTCGCATGAGAGCCCTTGCAGACTAAATGCATTTTGGCAAAGGCCTGCCCTAACCCCTCTGCAAAGCCCGCAAGTCGAAGCAAGTCTGGGTAAGTGTGGACTTTTGGATTCAGCAAGTCTTCTCTCTTCACCGCCTACGAGTTGTCCTACTGCATCTGAAGAATGTAAAGAAACATGTGGCCTGAGCACAGCTCCAGTGAGGGGTCGTGGCCCAAATCCTAGCAGGTTTTTATTGTTGACACCTTGTGCTTGAGTCACTGATTTATCTATAAAAGATTGTGATATATTTTGATGGTAAAAAAAAACCCACTATGTAGATAAAGAAAAATCTCACATATCATGAACTCTTTTAGTGTTTTGAAGGGAAGCGGGTTGGATATTTGCAACCAAAAAATACTTTCTTCTTCTGAAAATGTCGTTAGCCAACAAACCTACTTTCAAGTTGTTACCAGCAATTGATTGCTTCTCAGAGTCAGGTCATTCGTTATCAGCCGAAACCACATTTTTGGAGTCATTCACAGAGTGTTACAACCTGCACATATCTTAACCTCACTGTCAGACAGTTAATCAAACCACTTTGCTTATCAAATGGTTCAGCTACCAACCCAGCACAATGGCTCACGGCCCTGAGGTCTCTGCAACGCCTGAATATCTGGTCTCAGTCTCGCTGCTGGTTGTTTGTGTTTCTGGCTGCTTTGATTACGCCGCTCTAGCCCACTTGGTGTCCCAAATCACTGGAATATATTATTGACAGTAGAGGAGGCGAAGCTCCTCTGTGTGTACTTGTCTCTGAGGACAAGGCTCACTGAAGAGGAATACGCACTTTTGATACTGGGGTCTAAAAATAAACACACTGGTGGCATCATGAGGCGCAAGTCAACGGTAATGACAACCTGACTTCTAATCCATATCCGGTTGACACTAAATTAACAGTGTAAATGTCAATTTTCTTTTTTTTTAAATTGAAAATGTCTTGTCAGGGTATGTTTAGCAGATAATTAAATTGGTGTGAATAAAGAAAGCCTATTCATGGAATTGGATCAGCTCTGCCAGCCAAGATGTGTTTCTTCTCGCAATACTATTTCAGTGAAAAATGAGTACCAGGTTGCACGAATGTATGTGTATTTGCTTTTCATACTATCCACAATGTTAAAGCAGCATTCAATGTATAAGAGGAGACAGATGAGGCTCATTAGAGGATACATACAGATGAAATAGGACTGGCGAAGTAAAATCCTCTTGAAAGGAGGAAGTCAGTCAGCATAGTTCAATCTGACCAGTGGAGTCATTACGTCTGGCTGCAATGGGCCTGAAATCCTGCTTCACTAGACAGAGAGGTTTTAATTTTGTTTATTATTATTTTAGAAGAAGAATCCACCAAAAAGCAAACGCATTACAGAGAATTAATTTTCCAGGACATTTCCTGTGCATTTCCAACAGCCTGGAGCAAGTATCACAGACAGGAACCACTATGTTTCTCTCAGAAGAATAAAATATACTGATTGGTTTTTGGTCAGAATCAGAATAAGATATATATCAAAGTAGGTTATTCATTTACAAGGAATTTGCCTCAGTCATTTGTGCATACAAATAATCTATTTAGAGGAAATAAAAATACTGGAGAGGTACTACATTCTTCAAATAACACAAATAGGATAGAAAAGAAAAATCTATTATAGAAACACACTTTATAAATATGTACTGTATAATTGTTAAAGAATGAGAGCTGTACAGTGTTGGACAATTACAGAAACATTTAATTCATCATATAATTAAGAGACAAATTAAAACTCTTAATAGACATCTAGCTGTACCATTAAGTGATGACATACATACAAGTCTTATTTGTCTGAACTGCTATGCAAGCCATGCCCTCATGTGACCTAATTATGCATCTGAACCTCAGTATTTTAAAGGAATAGTTCTACATTTTGAGGAGCACATTTAAATGTGAAATTAGTTAAGTGAGAAGATGAAACCACTTAGTTACGGTGTGCCTTCATTTAATTAAAACCAACTGTCTACACAGGCCACCTCAAGGCTTGTGTTTTACTTGCGTAATTCCAAGGAAGCATATTTGTACGCAATTTTCCTTACTCTAGTGTTTGTGGGCTGGAATCTGAGTGCTGCCAAAACACGGATAACCTATGCTCAGTACTGTGCCTGAACACATCATGTGTAGACACAGACGGAGCTGCTGCCCTGCGAAGGGGCTGCTTTTGCTTTGGGAGCCGTGAAGACACAGTGGGGTGTTGGAGGCAATTAGCCTAGCTTAGCATAAAGACTGCCAGGGACATTTACTTGTCATCACTGCAGGTTACCAAGCAATCAGGGGAGACACTGCACATACACATTGATCTTCTCATCTAACTCCCTGCTGGAATGCGAATAACCGGGTTTTTAATAAGGGGTGTAATCCGGATATCTTGCGGTTTGCTTTGCAAAAAGAAAACGTGTGAATTATTTTTCCAGGAAAACTTTTGTCTCGGTGGAACTTCTAAAACTTTTTTTTTTAGGAAGAAGAAGACTTCCCGTTGCAAAGCAAAGTGTAAGATACAGGGGTGTCCACAGGGTTGACCAATTTTCAAATCAATAACAGTTTTAATCTTCTCTGTAGGCGACACTGATATTGGAGGTTAAATGCTGTGCCGTTCTGATTGACGCACCTCCAGTTGGATCATTTTCTGATGCAGAACTCACATAAACCCCCCTTTTCAAACAGAAATGACTGTCACAGAGATTGACACTTTAATATTCAAAGGGTTAAAAGTTCACTATGACTTGCACCCTCAGTACCACTCAGATGCTTCCAGTCACCCCTCGGTGGCCTCACGTGGAGATTATACGACTCTGCCCGTTGCTCATTCACACAGAAGGGGACATCTGGGATGACATTCTGAAGCAGATGCAAAGAGTCCATTACTGTTGCCCCCCAGCTCTGCAGCAATATTTCCTCTGTCAGTGCAACCAGGGCGATGAGATTCTGAGGGAGGTGACCAAGAGCTTGGCCTCGTCTCCAGTGCAATCTGCTTTCAGGACGGCAGAGCATGCACGGTGGCATGGGCATGGATGCTCATACACACACATACACACACACACACACACAGAGAGCACAGTGCCATATGGACAAGCCACATAATGAGGGTCATTAATGTGCCGGTGAAACGTGTGATTGACAGGTGGCGGGGAGCGCAGAGTGGGAGCACCATCCACAACGGAAAAGATGGAGATGACGGTGTCACGGCCACAGAGGCAGAAGCACATCGGTACAGTTTATATTATGATGCGCCGGTGGCAATGTCAAAGCTTTTACCTGGCATGACCGAGCCATCCATACGAGACTCGTGATGAAATTGTTTGGATATTTATGTAAAAGGTCTAAGAAGCTTTCCTGTCTTCCTTGCACTGGAATATTATTGATGCCTCTATAGTCTTGTCTGTTCTGCTTGGTTTGAAGTACTGTCATGGCTCGATATGATTATATTAGGCCTTTTTCCCTGGCAAAGGAGAGAGCACTCTCCAAAGGCAGATACCGAGAAATATAGCACTTCCAAGAGACTTTGCTCTGTTCACCCAAACTGTTTCGATTGAGAACAATCATGAAGACGGATGGCAAACTTTGCCTCCTTCTGAATCAGAGCTTTTACTAATTGGTGTTCTTTGACAGCAGCTCATACATAACTGTTCTTACATTAGTAAACAGGTGGAGTCACACAGCATAAATATATTTTATTTTGAAGCCAACTGAAAGAAAAGATGTGTTCAAAATAGCTGTTCCATTGATGAATCCCACGTTTGAAAAACAATGTATAACCTACCGTTTTAAAAGCTCACCTCTACGATGCTCATATTCCAGCTTTCAGCACTAATAACTTTTGCACAACCATTTAGTCCTGCTGTATTAGAATTTCTATGTGAGTGTCTGGCTCGGCCTTGAACTTATTAGGCTACATCATTTATGACAAGTGGCAGGCGGATGTTTTAAAATATTTACAGATGCAGATAAAATGATTGAGCTCCAATAAGTATTACCAATATTACTTTATATGTGGAAACAAATGGAGTCACAGTGATTATACACAGACACATTTATGTTTCTTCTTGTCAACTTGCAGGAAAATTGGAAAGCTCCATAAAAAACGGCAGTGCAAAATCAATAACACAAAAAATATTGGCCTGCATTTGGATTAGGATTATTGGACTATTTCAACCATGCAGCCACTTTTCTCAAGTTTTATAGTGTTTTTAAATTGTTTAATGACAACTATGCTTCAAAAGCACTTACTTCTTTCTTTTAAAATGTTATGAGTTCTAGAAATTCCTCCTTTTTTAGCTATTTGTGGAGGTTTATATGCAGAGAGAACTCCAAGACACTGGCTCTATTTTATTCCTAATCATTGCCAAGTGACGTAGTTTTTTTCAGGGAAACTTGCTTTGTCATTTTTAGGAAATTACACATAAATGATTCAAGTTCAACTTTCTGGGAAATGTACAAATTGTCATATTTACCCAGTTTTAGAGGAGGAGATTGAACCCACTCTACAGCCAGCTGACAGTTAGCTTTGCATAAAAGACTGGTAATAGTGGAAACTATAGCTGCTGTCTTGTTTTATACATATACAACAGGTGCTAGTTGTATCAATCATGTAATTTAATCTTCTCATTCCATGCAAGAAACTCGAATGAGCATATTTCCCAAAAGGCCTAACTATTCCTCCAATAACTGTATTTGAAGAATCGGCATAGTCTTGGAAGTTACTCTGCAAAACGGCTTTTCCAAGAAAAGATTTCTGTGCTCTTACTTTTTGAAACGACAACTTCACTGGTAGGGCACTTCATCAAGTTGGAAGGATTCTCAAGATTCTCCTAATTGTTTTAATTGAACATTAAGCCAATTCCAATTGCCCACTAGAAGAAGTTTCCTGTCGAGGTGTTTTTGATTGCAAGAGAATTGCAGGGCAGCGTTCAGTTTTAAAGCCCTGGTCCCAGCATGTGGGTCGAAGGGCACATGATTGACATTTCCAAAGACCTCTGGAGCCACAGCCAGAGCCTAAAAGCTGCCGGATTTCCAGTCGTGTAAGCGACCCCCTTGAATGCCCATCAATGCCGAGGCTGTGTGTGTTCCACCCACATAAGGCATCTCCCGCTGTCATGGAGACATTAACAAGGCAGGTTGTGCCCTGTCCTCTGCACTCACACTCTTGTTGACTGTTTACTGCGTTCTCTCGATGCTCTTCCTGGGTAGAGCTGACTGACGTGGCATCGTTGCTTTGAGGCGCCTACGGGAACAAATCCAGACAAAGTTATTTTCAATCTCGCAGTGACTGCTGACATTGCTTCTTTCTTTGGGTTGTTTTTGCTGTGATGCTTGTGATTGAATTAATCAAAAACTGGTTATCTCCCAGGGCGCCTTTTTCCCCTGGATAACAGTGACAGTTCAAGAAGCAGGCCTCTCAACTGCAAAGTCAACCTGATGTCCTAAGTCTTTTTTGTTTTTCCTCTCTTTGTCAGACAGCCTTTGGGGAAATTAACTGATGAGATCATGCCAGCTGGTTGCTATAGAAACCTCACATATAAGACTTGGGCTGGAGTTTGTCACCAGAGAGAAAACAGGAGAGAGAGGGAGACAAAGAGGAGGCCGTTTGGAATCAAAGGTGGAGTCATTTGCAACACAACATTGATGCTGTGTTGCATTTCATCTTTTCGGCACAGCATCCTCCCATCAGATCCTCTCATCCTGCTGCCGGCCTGGCTTGGATACCTGCGCTAACCACTAGAATATGTCATAGTGAGGGATACACCGTATTGTTTTCATGTGACATCATGAACAGAATTGGACAATAACCATACATCTTACACATCAGAAGTACAGTTTGTGCACTTTTGTACATTTCAGATAATCACTTTGGAAAAAAAGCTCTTCTTCTGTAAACTGTCCACCAGTGAGAGGTGTTGAGGTGCATTCTGTATTGTTAAATTGCTGTGCACATATTGATTAGATGTTCTGTTACTGGCCCCTTGTGGTTCAGGTCAGGAATGAGATTGCAGTGGTAAGTGTGGATACACTGTGGATCATCTTTGTACTGTACAGTAGGCTGGTTATGGTGTTTAGGAAAGAAGTGAATATACAGTATGAAAGTTGAAGCACTCATTCTTGACCTGTCCAGCGAAAAAGAATGTAAACTTGTATTCTGCTGGGAAATCTATCCAGCAGTTCTGCTGGATAACCAATACATTAGGGTTTATGTGAAACTCTTTAAATGTAGTTTATATCGCTGGTGATTTAGCAGGACATGCTGTACCTACTGCACATGGCAGCAAAGCAAGGAAACACTTCCCAAAAGGACAGGTTGTTTTTCCCTCTACTTCTTACAGTAGCATTCAAATCCTTCATTACTGTGATTGCAAACAAATGGATAACTCTATCACATCTAATGGAGTGAGGAAAATGAATTGGACTGTCCTTTAAAGACATTACTTACATTCGTTATAAAATCTATTTTCAGTTTAAGACCAGTTGAGGAGAGGATGTACCTGTAGAGAAGGAAGATTAAAAGTGATTAAATGGTGAAATTAATTTATAGCCGCAACAGTTGCAAAGGCTCTGCCCCGGATTTATGACTGTCAAAGCCCATCTTAATTCCACTCTGGGTGACACATGAGATGAGCGTCAGCACTAGTCAGGCTTGTGGCTCTGACAGGAGAGTTGCAGCACTGTCTCCCATCCCTCACTTGCCTCCCACCACTTTTGGTCCTCCTCTTTTTCTTACCTCCCCTCTGTCAGTCTGTGTGACTTTTAGAGGAGAGAGCGAGCGTTGTCCTGCTGAGCTAGGCTTGCACATCTCTATCAAGTATCAATGCCCTCAGGAAAGTGTTTTCGGGAAAAGAGAGGTATTTTGAACATCTTTCGGTCCATCCTCATCACACCCTGTAGACACTGCCAGTGGATACAAGTAAATGTGCATAGGGAGAGCATGTTCACAGGAACACGCATTGAGACTTTCAAAGCCAGATGCTGTCAATTTGAGACTCGTGAGGAGACGCACCCTCCCCTGCTCTCTCTTTAAATCGTAAACAAACACACCAGACTCTCTCCACCTCTTTTTGTAGTCAGTGCAGTGCAATGCCGCACTTGGATTCAAGCTTTTTCGGAATACTTCGAACCCGGAGTTGAATAGAGTTTGAGCGAGAGAGACAGAAAGTTGGAATGTCACCTTCTGCTCCTTGGCATCTCGACTGGAAGGGCCACGCAGAGTGCAATGGGGCACAGTGGGGTGCCCCTGTGAACTCAGGACAGATGGCGGGTTTGGACCCTTGGACCTGCTAATGAGCAGGTCATGCCAAGCGGTGTAGGACACAGGGACATTAGGTTAGGCTGCTCCATCAAAGCCATGATCTGCCATGTCAATGGGGTGAAGCCACGCCCGTCTGCTTTGCGGACGGTATCAGTACAGTAGATTATTAGGACCTATTGTTCTTTTAATGTTTTTATTCTTTTTATTTGAGCGTGAACATTAAGTACTTGGGCAACTCAAATAGCCTTCTGATTTGGGTGTGGAGTGTAACAAATTTGCTCGATCACGCTCCCTTTTGAGTCGCCCTAACATTGCGTTTCACCAAGCTGCATTAAATATGGTTGTTATATGTAACACAATGGGACCTACAAAAAAGGCTCTTAGAGGTCTCCCCTAAACCTAACAGGAAGTCGGCCATTTGGAATTTCTTAACGTTTTTTGACCCTTGACTAATTTTAACTAACTCCCAATGGAGATGTAATCCAATTGATTTAAAATTTGGTCAGTATGATCTTGAGACCTTTGCAGTGAAAATATATCAAAAGATCAACAAGTCATCCAACTATGTATCCGTGGCATGGCGGCAACAAAATAATAATTTTCCATGAAACAAGTGTTTAACTTACAGGAAATTCATCCCACTTTTCTTTCTCAAACTCCGTATTCACTGTCTGTCCTTCTCGTTCCAGACCCACTCTCACAACGTGGAAGGTGCCATTAAGCCCGTATGAAGCATTAGAATGAAAGTGATCACCACAGATAAGTCTCATTTGATCGGCTAATAACATTTGAAATGGGTGCGTCACTTTGGCGATACAGTAGCGTCAATTGTTTTATTCACTCAACCCAGGTTTAAAAGAATGACAGCCTGAAAAATTACACCATAAACTATGCGATACAAATATTGAAAAAAGTTTTAAGAGCAGCCATTATTTTATGACATCAGACACAAAAAAAATGTTGTTCTAAAAATATCCTTTTGATTTATCTAACTCAACTGCTGAAGCCTCTAATTTGTTTTAGCAAATTTCAGCAACATTTCAGATAAATCTTTGCATGTGCATTTTTTCCCCGATCTCTTCCATTTTAGTAAATGAACAGTAAGACGAAAACTTGTAGACATCACAGATTCTTAATTGTTTGAAGGTATTCCCACCCATAACTTTGCCTTTTACTGATACCTTATTTTGGGAATTGGCACCATTTCTGTGTGTGAAAAACAGAAAAGTGTGCAAACACCACAGGAAATATGTTCCCAATTTAGACATCTGTATTTTACAATTTAGATGGGCCTCAAAATTGGTCACCACAGCAGATTGAAATGTAGAAACACATGAGGTCACATCCAGTGAAGTATTATCAGGTTTCTTAATGCGTATTCGTGATGTGTTTTCTCAGATTAATATGCAGATTTATAATCTGCAGTTCTGTTTGTAAAAACAAAATCAGGATGTGCTATTTCAGGTCATGAGCTGAAATGCTTTTTGTTAGCCTTCATTTGTGAGTCTTTTCATTTTCACAGTGACGCAAAAGCATTATCCACATTCATATCCGCCGCAGATATTGATCTGACTGGCTCAGATATAGAGCAGTTTTATCTGAGCTAACACTTCAGCTCCACTGTGAGGAATAGTGTGAAACGTATAATATTGGTGGGAATAGACAGGCTCCATCCTGGGAGCTCATTTGTAAAGAGTACAGGTGTAAGGAGAAAGAGAAGAGACAGGTAAGAACTTGTGATGGATGATGAGGGTACACAGTGGACCAGTGACAGGAGAACATCAATAGTTAAAGCATCAGTGATGTATTGCATTTTGTAGTTTTGCAGCACTCAGTTGAAGTTGAAAGTAGTTTGGGAATTGCAGCAGCCCACACCCAGCGCTTTGCTGTGTCATATTTAGGAGGCGTGATGCTTTTGAAATGGTATTGTCAGGCATAATCAGTCATCAGCCTGCTCACTGGAGGCTTTTTTGTTGTTGTTCCTCCAAGCAAAAAGCTGAAGGGCGGCTGATAGACAGCGCATGACAGACCCAGGTCCTGCCTATTTGATATTGCCCTATAACGTGTGTTCTGTGTGTGTGTGTGTGTGTGTGTGTGTGTGTGTGTGTGTGTGTGTGTGTGTGTGTGTGTGTGTGTGTGTGTGTGTGTGTGTGTGTGTGTGTGTGTGTGTGTGTGTGTGTGTGTGTGTGTGTGTGTGTGTGTGTGTGTGTGTGTGTGTGTGTCCTGCCCAATGGCACCTTAACTACCAATGTTAAGGGTGGGGAAAACTCTGGGCTCCTATCCACTCTCTTTGCATTCAATCATTATGTAGTTATTCCCCTTTGAGTGACACATTCATACATTTATTTCTACATCGATTCTTAGACCTTATCGATGTTTTGCTATCCTGATTGTGCAATAGTACAATTTCAATTTGTATCTGAAGAAAAAAGACCCAAATTAAATTACTGCTTGTTATAACTTATATACAACAGTCAAAAGTGGCACATCATATTCATTAGTATTTAATTTATGTCAATGCTATTTCTTTAAGTGTTGTAACTATTATTACTTTTGTTACCAACTGAATTGATATTAATGTTACTGAGACCACTATGGACAGATGGTGCTTTGTGCTAAATGCTAACGTCAACATGCTAGCATACTCACAATGACAATGGTAGCATGTTCACCAGTTCAGGGTTAGCATGTTAGCAACACTAATTAGCACTAAACACAGTACAGCTAAAGCTCAATACATCCATGATGCAAATTGAGTTATGCCACAAATACTTAATTGCATCCACAACAAAATATTTAAGTTCAAACTACAATGAGTAAGATGGTTTTTTTTTAATATATCAGGAGTGATATATTGTAAATAAATCTTAATGGCATGAGTCAGCCCTGCACGGTTAGCACCAAATTGTACTCAGCCACAGTCAACACTTAAAGCAAATCAATTGCACCATGATTAACTTTGTTTTATAGCCATTCGGTTCAATCAAAAATGAAACTGAGAATGGTACGCTAAAGTTAATACAGAGGGGCTATTAATATACACTTGAGATGCACAAAAGACATTTTGGTCCAGACACTGACCAGACTCCTCAGTAGTCACTCCCACTTCTTCCATCTGCAGAGCCTCATGGGAGAACAATAATTGTTCTCTTCCACCGCTTTGATAGGCCTCTGACAAACAGGAATCATATTAATATATATAATTCTGTTTTTTTATAAGCATTTTCATGTTCATTTCTTTTAAACAACACCTTGCATGAACCACCAGAAAGGTTGATTCAGTGTTTGTCACAGCATGACATCATACTCGTGTTGAACCGGAGTCGGCCGCTGCATCATCATCATCATCATCATCATCATCATTGTTTCTGGGCAGCAAAGAGGAGCCAGACTCTGTCTTCTGCGATGAAACAGTGCCATCTATGGAAATTCTGAGTGTAAGACCTATATTTAATGCAGACGAACCCATGCCAGTCCTCTTAAAGCTTTAATACATATCTTCCTCTCTAGATATGCTGAAGCGGAATATATATATATATATATATATATATATATATATATATATATATATATATATATATATATTCACATTTCCTCTTAGAAAGTATTTGAGAGAGATAGAGCCAGGGGAGGAATTGCTCAAAGAATTAGTCATGGGTAAATCCAGAGCTTATGTGACTGTAAATATTCTTCTGACAGTTGGAAGTGACTCTAATATGTCAGACTTGGCTGATGTCAGTCATACTTTAAGGTTGCTGCAAAAGCTTGTCCCTTCTACGCTACCTTAGGATGCATCACACTTTTCTGTTATTTGCAGCATTCCTGCCAGTGAATGAGTACACACGATGGTATAATAAAAAGTATTAAAATGTTTTATATGGTGAATCTTGATTTGATAGAGTGGAAAGGGGATTCGAAACATGTCTTCTTTTGTATTTATTAAATTGTTATTACCATTTAACATTACAGCAAGGATTTACAGAGCATTTTGTATTTTTATATTTTGACAATTTTTTGGAGCTTAATTGTTTAAGATAATAGTGAAAAACATGTTGTGCCTGTTAGCTACAGTTTGCTTTTTTTAAAAGACAGTGACAAGGTCAAGTTATACAGAAGATATGACCAGGCTTAACACATGGATTTTCTCTCTTTGCAAATATTAATTTTACAGTTCATTGATACAAATATTGTATGAAATGATAGCAGTTTCTGTCTACATTACAGCTACATTTAACAACTCTATATGACATTTGTCATAGAGTTGAGTGGATATAAAACATTTTGCATGCAGCGTGTTGGGTGAAACAGTGGGATTCATAAATGTCTTAATTCGCTGGTGTCTCTACTCTCCAATCAGTTTAGTCTTTTTCTTCAGCTAACCTTATTTTTATTCCGAGAAAGTTGCTCTGACTTTGGCTGAAGAAGGCAGCCAGGTGGTGTGTAGCTTCAGGCAATCTCAAAGCAAGCGGAAAACAAGGATCTCATCCCAGTCCATTTACGCTGTCTATTAAATGAGAAATGTATGGGCTCAACCTCGGCCGAGTGTCCCAGGAATGAACCAGTACCCGAAGAGTCTGGCAGGCTGAGGGTTGACCCTTGAGGGCCCAGATACTGTCAGTTTCCCTCCCAGTCTTAGCCCTCAATTACTGAAGCCAAAGCGAAGGGAAGACCAAATCCCATCCTGTGCTTGGTCCTCATCTTATCCTGCTACCCGACAGGTTATATCTCTCCCTGCTTGTTCACGCTCGCTAACTCCAACGCACGGCGAACACGGCTCATGGGAACCTTTGCAAGTGAGCTGCTGGTTGTGCTCCAAAGAAGCTCCAAAGTTCACTGCTCCTTCTCAGCAGGCGTGCAGATGGGGTGAGTTCCAGATATCTTTTCCCCACACACTCCTTTACATGTTGCTTATTCCTAAGCTGCTCCCACATGAACATGTGCAGATGAGACACGTCAGTGTCGTTTTCATCCCACTTCCACTCCGTTATCTCGCTGCCTGTCCTGTGAAGAAATGCACTGTTTTATCTTATTATTTAGTAAACAATTTCAAGGCTTATAGCCCGAGTAGGGAGCAGCTTATCCCAGCAGAGAAAAACTACTGTGGTGACAGCTGCAATATGAGTATGACTGACATCACTTGACTGGTGTATGTGAAATGCATACCAGCATGTGAAAAAAGCCTCTTTTTTATTTTCCTTGGGTACACCAGAGATTTAAGAAGGATGTTCTCGAGAAGATTTTTCCTTGGGATGGAGGAATGAAGCGTGGATTTGCTCCAACTCTCAGGAGATATAATAAAAGTCGGTCTCAGTCAAAGTAATGCATTACGGTGTTTGGCAAACCAAATTTGAAATTTAAGAGTAGAGGAAGAACGTTACGGGAAGCCATTTACATGCAATGCCATGCTACCTTACTTGAGTCAGCTACTGTTTCCTGTGGATCTTTCTGAAAGTTCAGAAACAATAGTGACAACTCAATGTCCACTGACTTAAAAAAACAACTGATAGCGCCACATAAAAACACTGCATAATGGCACTCTAGAACCAATCTCTCTTTCTGGCTCAGGGTCACAATACAACAGCTCTCCCGCTTCCCTCATTCGGCATGTTGTTAACTTAAACATCAATTGCTCTCACTTAAGTTGCAGCTTTTCTCCACGGTGCTGCAAGGCAGCTTGTTAGAGGACTGCGAAAACAAGGCAGTGTGTACACAGTTGTTGCCTTGAGTAATGAAAGGCAGAGATGTGTATTAAATATCTATTAACTACCTCGCACTGATTTGTAGGAGAACTAGCTCATCGGGAACAGCGGTCATTGATGAGTGAAGGTTGTTTGAATCAGGTGGGTTTTTAAAGGCAAAAGAGAAACTCTCTTTACTGCCGGTGTAAACTACAGCGGACGTGTCTTTAAAATATTCATGAGCCTGCCGAGGTTTGAATTCGACATGTTAAAGTGCACCGAGTGTGCACACAGCCTTGTTGGAATAAGACAAAGCCTCGAGAGATCGTCGTGATGCAAACTTTTGAGACATGACTGCCTCGGGAACATCGAGGAGAAGCTGCCAAGATTGCAGATAAAGTAACTGAAGAGTACACATCTGATGTAGTTCAAGACACTTCGACTTTGCCCTCCACCGACGTCACAAAGAACATCTCCCGAGGATCCCGAGGCGTTCCAAGGCCAGCCGGGAGATATAATCCCTCCAGCGTGTCCTCGGTCTTCCCCGGGGCCTCCTACCAGTTGGACGTGCCCGGAAAACCTCTAATGGGAGGCGTCCAGGAGGCATCCTGACTAGATGCCCGAACCACCTCAGCTGACTCCTTTCGACACGAAGGAGCAGCGACTCGACTCCAAGCTCCCCCCTGATGTCCGAGCTCCTTACCCTATCTCTAAGGCTGAGCCCGGCCACCCTACGGAGGAAGCTCATTTCGGCCGCTTGTATCCGAGATCTCGTTCTTTCGGTCACGACCCAGAGTTCGTGACCATAGGTGAGGGTTGGAACGTAGACCGACCAGTAAATGGAGAGCTTTGCCTTCCGGCTCAGCTCCCTCTTCACTAAGACGGACCGGTACAGCGCCTGTTTTACTGCTGCAGCCGCACCGATCCGCCTGTCGATCTCCCGCTCCACCTTACCCTCACTCGTGAACAAGACCCCGAGATACTTGAACTCCTTCGCTTGGGGTAGGCAGTTTGCCCCCACCTGGAGGGAGCAATCCGCCGGTTTCCTGCAGAGCACGTCGTGAAAATTGTTTTATCATTTGCTATTTGATACCGTTTGTGGTCCATAGCCATTAACTGAAGTTTATACAAGGGGAGTATCAAAAGAAGCACTTCTAAAAAAAAGTGGAGAAGAGTGTTTTTTTAAGACAATCCATTGTCCACTGATTAAAATGTCACACCTACTGACAACTCATATACCTTGGTTAAATTTAATTGGTGCAAAAACCTGCAGCATTTCTCACTTTCGCTGTGGACTCTTTAGCCACAGCAGGAGATTTCTGGAAGACTCATCTCCAAACCCTTCAGTGAAGGGCAATTATCTGTATAGCTATACAACTTTGAGCCAGTGTCATGATAATACGGCGTCTCAACGTCCGTGAAGAAGAACTCATTCTCAAAGGACTAGACATGAGACGCGCTTTTCAAAGACACAGCAAAACAGACCGCATGAGAAATTCCCAGCGGGAAGACTGCGTGGGAACAGTTTGGATTGCATCATGGGATGGATACGTTTTGAATAATCAACTATTGTACTCACAATCCCAAACGATTTCTTTGATTACAATTGTATATTGCTACTTGGCCTATCTTCAAATATTGAATAAAACGATGCATTTGCGCATACAAATCGTTCACACCTCACATTGGCAGAAAAAACAAGAGGTGTTTTTTTTATATTTAGGGGTATAATTAGCAAAACAAATAAAAAAAATCTTTAAAGCAAAGCATTATCTGAGGCTTAGTCTGTGTCAACTGATCCACAGTTCGGCTCTCCTCTCAGCTGGCAGAGAAGTTGTTATTCTGCACCAAACAATCCCGCTGTTGATTTGTCAAGGACAGGTGTCGATGTGAGAGTCGCCTGTTCACACTTAACACTTATATGGCTTCAAGAAAGGTGTTCACGAGTGCTGAGATGAGTAATTGTCACGAGTGTGGATGTACAGGAGCACGAGAACGTGGTTGATTTGTGTGCTCCAAGTTAAATTAACACAGAATTTCTAGGGAAATTGTCTGTAATGACTCTGCACACAATGCTAAATGTATATTTAGATGTATATTTATTTAAATATAAAGGGCAAAGTCCAAAGGTGTACAGCTGTAAAATCTTAAAAAGAATCAAGGTCTGAACACCATACAGATTCCCCCATGACACATGCAACACACATCACGTCATTGTTTTTTCCTGCTCCAGATTGAATTGAATGTATTTTGTAATGGGTTGGCTTTTTTTGTTCAATGTTTTTTGAACAAAAAAAATCTATGTTTTTTTGTGTGCAATTTACTTCGTTGTTTGTTTTCTTTGGTGTGAGCTCCTCCAGCTTTCTAATCTCACTTGAAATATTTCCAATTGTGGCTTCTTTCCGTGATTCATCATTGTACTTGCATTTTGCAACTAAATCAAATGAGAGAAACTAGCAAAATATCTCTTGATTAGACACATTTCCTCACGACACAAAAGAGCCTTGAATGTGTTTTTGACAGACAATCTATTGAAGACGACGTGAGAATCATGAAATGCTATTTCTATGAGCATTCTCTAATTTACAAATGCAAAAATGTGCTATTGTGAATAGAAATGTCTCTTATCACAAAACTCTGCTCCGTAATTGTAAAATTGGTTTTGCTACACGTCTCTGAATTAACAGTCTCATATCCAGAATGCGGTTGTTTTGTTCGGGTCCTTTTCATGGCTCTCGAAATGCAATGTCCCCATCACCAGCGGCCTGCTCCATCATTGCCCTTTTAACGAGGTGATATCCAGACACATGGGAGCAGATGTTGCAAAGGAAACACATTTTGATGTGATTGTGATCGATGCTCACCTCCTACCATATACACTGCATAATTTGGCGGATGGCATCAGGATAACAACCTGCATTATGTGGAGACAGCTGTCGCCATGGCGCCCGGGCAGCCATTGCATTGGCTCCTGCCTCCTTTTTAGGCGGAGGCGGGTAAGCCAATTAGAGTGATTTACAACTTGCTGGTGTCGTCACCACCTTGAAACCGTTGTGTCTCGGTCCAGCTAAAGAAGAACGCATGGCCACCTCTGTGGCAATAAGGATGACATACTGACGAGTGTGTTTTATGAGGGAAATGTAATTTAATTCTGCCCCAGACGGGGGATCGTTTGGTTCTTTAAGTAAAGTTAACAGATTGTTTCGGGCATATAAGGATTGTGTTGCTCTCTGTGTGGTTGTTGATATCATTGTTGAATGTTATCTTGTTATATTTAAACACAAACCTGTCTGAGGATATCTATCCTTCAAATGCAATCTTATCCGCAGTGTTTTGTGATCATGTCAGAGAGTGTTATCATATCTGTGAACTTATCTTTTGGTAACGAATATCCACAGAAAAACATCCGTGCGCCATATTTTACCGATGTACAATTATAATTTCACCGTTTCATGTTTCAAGTCACAGTTGTATATTGTCTATGAGTAATGCACAATGCATTATATATTTACATGTACATCTTTTTATTGGCATAATAATTGGCGTTGCCTGAGTGCTGCAAACATGTGTTACTCGTGTGTCATTAGCATTTGACCACACATTCCTTTGTCAATTCCTTCCACATAAACATGCATTACAATTGAGGATAGTGCTGTCTGATTTGAAACGTGAAAACCTGAACGATGTAGATGAGCAGCGGCAGTGGGTATGATGGCTTTTGCGG